>NC_091217.1:24265997-24388497 GCF_040958095.1 Procambarus clarkii | reverse complement strand
GGGCTGTGGAAGCGCCCTGATCAGACGCCGTCAGAGGGAGAGCGCCCTCGACTAGGCAATCTGTGGTAAGCACGATTTAAGCAAGTTCATAGTGATTGCTTGTAGTTGGTGGTGTGCCCAGCGACAGTAGCAATGTTTATTGATAAGTTAGACATGTTTTGATAAGGCAGAAGGCCTAAAATAAGAGTGGAGAGGGAGGAACACGGAGCGACATCCGTCTCCTCTGAGCGCTGGCAGGTGACTGAGGAACAGGCGGAGGACCCTCCCAGAGTGAGTGAGGCCCACTGGGCAAGGTGGAGCATGGACCAGCCCAAAACGGGGGAGTCCACTCTCACTGCATGTCGAGAGCAGATAGATGTAGAAGGCAAACATATTGTGTGGTTATTTTTTATTTATGTGTTTAAGGTGAAACATTTTTATTGACGTGTCAATGGGTTGCAGGTTTGTCTTTGGGGAAGAAGTTGCTGAGAACTTCGAAGCCAGCACAGAGGGAGTAGTTGATGAGACTCCAAGGTAGTGGAGCAGAGGACCTCGAGCTGTGAGGAGAAGCAGTGAAGAAGAATGTCACTTGCTCCTGTAGAGGTGGTGAAGCACCATAGTTGTTCGAGGAAACTTCATGGTGTAGCAGCCAGGAGAGCCGTGGACGACCCTAGCAGAAGTGGTGAAGCACCGTAGTTGCTCAAGGAAGACTTCATGGTGTAGCAGCCAAGAAGTGCTGCAGAGGATCCTGGTAGTAAACCCGGAAGAACCTGAAGAGATCAGGGTAGTGAACTTTCAGATGTGGAAGGGAAGCTCTAAATGATTACTTGTAGGGAGTTGTTAGAGTGTTTGGTTGTCATTAGCATGCAAGACGCAATGAAAGGTGAGTGATTGTTTGCCATTCTTGTGCCGAGGAGTGTTTATACTGAAGTTTAGAGTTACAGTCGTAGGCTGGATTACCTACAGATGTATGTGTTCTAGGACTGATAGGGTGATCGATTGTGATCGCCTGTGGGCCACCCTGTACGCCAGCTCATCCTGGGTGGGGCGCTGTGACGCTTCGCACTACTCCGTGGGCACCACTTAGGGCCAAGCGGTGGCCACATGTCTTGGCCACGCTTGGCCACATGCCCTGGTCACCCTAGGACCACACCTAGTCGACGCACGTGGAGCGAGCTAGGTGTTCTTCAGCAAGGAGGTTGTGACCGGGGGAGTGAATGAATGAGAGTGGAAATCGTGAGTACATAATAATAATTGTTACGGTGTCTCAGGACTGTTGTTAATTCCGGTAACAGCTGTGTTGTCCCATACCGCCTGCCAGGCGAGGGAAGCAACTGAGAGACAGCTGTCTGTACTGATGTCCAGGTGACTGTTTGTGATGTACCTTGAGATGAATGTATTACACATTACCACATGTAGATGTATATAGAGATATGTTGTGTATAGACTGACCCGAGTATGTAACCGGTCTGTGTAGAGATTTACCATGTAAGTGATTCAAGTCTGTCAATTCTATATAATCGTTCAGAGTCTAGATTAATGCCATGTTGCCGCATGTTAATTATATCATTGTAGAGGTAGGCAGGCCAGTGTTGAAGGGTTGTCAGTGGATACCCTTAGGTCTGTATAATTATGTATAATTTATCTAGTGATATAATTTTCATTGATTAAGTAAATGCTATTGCCATGTGTTTTCATTTGCATGTATATGTACGGTGTTGTGTGGTGAGTCAGCAGATGTGATTGCTGACTGATTGCTTAATGATGTCATTAGCATGTGGGGTATACTGACGGCATCATTATGTTGTAGGTTTGGGCAGTGTTGTTTCAGGTATGCGTTATATTACTGCCCTAGGAGCTGTGTTGTTGATGTAAGGAGGTCCCTTTGATTATTAAGGGGAATTCACAGTAATTAATGAGAGCAAGCAATTGATTACTTATTTGCCTAATTATGAGAATTAGTGCCAGCTGTCCGCATAGCGACGGTGTTTTATATTAACGTAAATTGTTTGGCGGAAGTAGTAGTGATTGTGCACAGTAGTCCCGTGCAACTGTTGCAAGATTAGAGGTGGCAGTAATGTAGGTATACTTTTTTTTCGTTTTATTTTTAAAACAAATTAAATACAGCGTACAGTAACCATTTAAAACAGGAAAGCACCTAATAACAAAGAACACAGAATAACAATAACACAGATAACAAGTAACACAGGTCAACATAACACAAAAGTGAAAAAAAGAATAACAGAACAGCTCTTAGAAGAAACATCAACACTCGCCGCATCCTCACATTCCTCTGCCCACGAACGAGGAGGCGTATACACTCGTATCCGTACGCGAACGCTTGTGGACAGGCCGTTGATCATCGGAGCTGTCACCCCCAGCAGGAGGCACCCGAGAGGAGCCGGCGGGAGGCCGCCCCACAACCGGGGGAGCACGCCCCCGCAGAACGTCAGCCTCAACAACACGGGGGACGAGACCGCCACCCACAGAGAAGACAGGAGAAGGAACAGGCAAACCGCAGGAGGGGAAGGGTCCAACACAAGTGAGGGAGCCTGCAGAGACGTCGGAAGCGCAGAGTCGGAAACAGGTGCAGAAGCCGGTGGAAGCGACGAGACCGACCGCTGGGGGCGGAGCCGCACACACCACTACCTCGTCATGTACACCACCGTCCACACATGCTGGACCAACAGCCATCACCGGGTCAGCAGGCGGCAGGGGAACCTTCCCACCCACTCCATTACGAGGCGACAGGTCCTGCACCACCAACAGGGGAAAATCCTCGTCCCGGAACAAATTAACAGGTGCAGCCGCGACCCCAGTGCAATCAGCTGCCAGATGCCCCTCAATGCCACAATGAAAACATTGTCGAGGCTGTCCTGCATAGAACGCCCGCATGGTGTAGCCCATCAAGGTCACCGTGGAGGGAACAGGAAACTTGAGCCGCAGGCCGAGAGTCCAGGTCCCACACGACACTCCACGCCACCTGCCGGCAGAGACGGAGTTCATCCGTATGGAAACGACTGTCCCAAACTGGCCAAAATACCGTCGAAGCAAAGCCTCTGAGAATTCAATCGGCACGCCATGCAGGGCCACATACGTTACCGAGCAGCACCGATCAGAGATAGTGACGGTACCACCGTCCCCAGGGAGAGGAAGAGAGCGCCCATCGTAACGGGCCACGAAGTCTCTATAAACAGCAGCAGAGTTAAACTTAACAAGTGCCAAATGGGTGGACAGCAGTTGGAGCCCGTACACATCGGCAACTCGCACACGCAGCATATCCAACAGGATAATCTCAAGGGCTAGGTAAGACGCACGTCCAGAAAATTCCAGACCCACGGTCTCAGAACGGCGAATAGGAGGAAGGGGGGGGGGGGTGTCCATGGCACCAATGCAACAACAACACCCACCCACACGGAACGCCTAGCAACAACTAGGGAGGGCTTGGCGACCACGTCTAGACCCCCCTGGCGGTCAGGCCAGCCTTTATACTTTTGTTGTTGCCAAACCGTGTGTCATTACTGTGTGGGTAATTTGAATACATTTACTGGACAAAGCACAAACACAATACGTACACACATATAATAATAATGAATCCTACACTCTATACTTTTTCAGTCAGGTTGCACTCCAACACCATCAGAACTCTATCATCAACTTATCAAGTGGTATCCTATCTCCTGATACTATTTCAGTCAGGTTGCACTCCAACACCATCAGAACTCTATCATCAACTTATCAAGTGGTATCCTATCTCCTGATACTATTTCAGTCAGGTTGCACTCCAACACCATCAGAACTCTATCATCAACTTATCAAGTGGTATCCTATCTCCTGATTCACAACCCATAGAACCCGGGAGGCTCCCATGTGTGTCTACGCCACCCACTCACCCAATGTATACCCACATATTGTGTAGTGGGTGTATACCAGCACTTCGTATAGAGGTGGTATATGTATTACCACTCATCTGAGTAGTAAGTGCCACGGCCAGCTGACTATCCCCCCAGCCTCCAACCGCTGCCCACCCTCCAGTCTCCACCCGCCGTCCACCTTCCCGCCCAGCGCCCGCCCAGCGCCCGCCCATGTCGCAGCTCTCAACAGACAGCCAGGCTTCTCCAAGCCAAGATGAGTTATCGAGCAGGGGTAGAAAAGGCAGATGTCAGACGTGTGACAAGGTATGCTTTATCCGGTTGAGTGACGGTAATGTGCGCTTTCATTACCACAACGGAGCCAGGTGTTTGGGTTCTGAGCGCCCTCCCAGGGAGAACACCAATCAACAGGCCACACCGCCCGTAAGGCAAAACACCTCCCAGACCTTCATTCCCACAGAAAACTTATTAGAAGCTATTAAAGCAACATCAGCCAGAACCTTGCAACACATCCCTAAAGCAGCCCGTCCCCATGCAGCATCCAAATTATCTGCCCTCCTGAGAAAGGTCAACGACTCTCCTGGAACGACCCAAGCATGGCACAACCTCCTAATGTTTGGCAACATATGTCTAGCCACCCCTGCAAGGAGAGACAAGACCTTAGCTGCCTCAGTCATCAAAGCTATAAATGATTTTCCCAGGGAGGACAACCAGGTGCGCCTTCCCACTTGCGCGAGAAACACCCACGGCAGGAAGAGCAACAGTGCCATATCCGAGACATCAAAAATCAGAACATCAGTCACCAAGAAAATAGAAGAAGGAAACACTATTGGCGCAATAAGAGTCATCACCAGTGAGGACTCAATTGCCGACAGAGATGCCGCAACAGCTCAAGCCCTAAGGGAGAAACACCCACCCAGGGCTCCGCGTGAGGACGACATTGTACAAGTGGGGGCTACCGGAGCAGAACCTCTCTGGGTGGCTGAATCTGTGGTCCATAAAGCAGCCATGTCCTTCCCAACAGGATCAGCGGGTGGGTTCACAGGACTAAAACCCAACCACCTCAAGCAAATGCTCAACCCTGCACTGGGTGACATTGCAAAGAACCTCTTGGTGGAACTAACCAGATTCACCAACACATGTCTAGCTGGCAACATACCAGCGACCATAAGACCTATCTTTTTTGGAGCACCTCTCTGTGCTCTAAAGAAAAAGGATGGAGGGATCAGGCCAATAGCTGTGGGCAATTCTCTCCGGCGTCTCGTCGCAAAGGCAGCTGCAAGAACAGTTGGTGATGCAGCGGCCAACATGCTGAAGCCAAAACAGCTCGGGTTCGGCATTCCACAAGGGTGTGAAGCGGCAGCCCATGCAGCTCGAGCCTTCATCGCCAACATCACAGACGAAAAGGCCCTTATCAAGCTAGATTTAAAAAATGCCTTCAATTTGGTGCAGAGGGATGCTGTACTCCGTGCGGTTCATAGTCATTTCCCTTCCCTCTACCCTTTTGTACATTCATGCTACAGTATGGACCTTAAGCTACTTTTTGGCGAACATGAAATTGACTCACGAGAAGACGTCCAACAGGGTGACCCCCTTGCTCCTCTCCTTTTCTGCTTAGTCATCAAACAAGTCACAGAGATC
This sequence comes from Procambarus clarkii, assembly GCF_040958095.1. Taxonomy (NCBI): domain Eukaryota; kingdom Metazoa; phylum Arthropoda; class Malacostraca; order Decapoda; family Cambaridae; genus Procambarus; species Procambarus clarkii. Next base: position 24,383,005 of record NC_091217.1, on the reverse strand, counting down.
CTGTCCAGCGAGCTTAACATCTGGTTCTTAGATGATGGTACCCTAGCTGGTTCCCAAGACTCCCTCCTGGAGGACATCAGAAAAATCCAGGAGCAAGGTGCAGTTTTAGGCCTCACCCTGAACCCTTCTAAATGTGAAATAATATGTTCCAACCAGGGCATCGTAGAGAGAATAGAGGGTCTTCTGCCAAATATCCATAAAACTAAACCTGAAGACAGCACACTCCTAGGAGCTGCCCTGGGGTTGAAAGCCATCGATGAGGTCCTTGATAAAAAAATCGCCAACCTTAAGAGGATGGATGGGAGGATTGAGGATATTGATGCTCATGATGCACTTTACCCCATCACCAGATGTCTGTCCCTCCCCAGGTTAACCTATTTTCTGAGGTGTTCACCATCTTACAGTAGCCAAAAACTAAGTAAGTATGACCGGTTACTGAAATCAATGCTAGAAAAAGCCCTTAACCTCTCTCTTGATGACCTACAGTGGAAACAAGCCTCTCTTCCCGTAAGACTTTGAGGCCTCGGAGTTCGAACAGCAACGCAAATCGCTGTTCCAGCCTTCCTGTCCTCCTTATCAGCATCCGACGACCTTGTGAAGGAAATTCTACCTGCCCACTTACATCAGCTGGCAGGTGTACTTGATCCCAATTTTACACGCTGTGCCACAGAGTGGGCCTCTTGTGCAGGCCATCACCTCAACCACCATCCCTAAAAGCCCACAAGCAATCCAGCTGGGATGGCCCCATTGTAGACCAAGTTGCTGCAGACCATTGTAGACCAAGTTGTAGAGTGCCTGGGTGCTGCAACAACACAACACGACATTGCTCGCCTCACAGCAGTAGCAGCCCCACATGCAGGGGATTTCCTGTTAGCAACCCCAATGTCGGCAACTGGCACGCATCTCACACCACACGCCCTCCGAATTGCTGTGGCCCTTCGCCTTGCTGCCTCAGTCCACACCAGATATAGGTGTATTTGCGGCGAGGTGGTGGCTGACAGGTACGGCCACCATGGCCTACTCTGCCAAAGCACAGGGGGATGGCACTCGAGGCACAGTGAAGTTAACGATATCATCAAGAGGAGCCTGACCACAGCTGGATGCCCAGCTGAAAGAGAGCCCCGTTACCTAACGCCCCGTAACTCTGATGCTCTTATTGGTCGCCCAGATGGTATCACAGTGAACCCCTGGAAGAATGGCAAGCAGTTGGTATGGGACTACACGTGCGTATCAACCCTGGCTAACACCTACATTAACCTCAGTGTTGCACAACCAGGTGGCACTGCCACCCACAGGGAAGCAGCCAAATCCCGTAAGTATAGAGAACTGGATCACCACTACAATTTTGTCCCCATTGCTTCTGAGACTCTCAGCGCCTGGGGTAAAAGTGCTACCAGTTTTTTGAAGGAACTGGGTTCTAGACTCATTGAAACAACAAGGGACCCTAGAGCTGCCAGCTTTCTTTTCCAGCGCCTGAGCGTGGCGATACAGAGGGGAAATGCGCACTGCATCCAGGGTTCCTGCCCGCCATCTGAGGAGCTGGAGGAACTCGACAACCTATGATAACCATCTTTGTAACCTATATGTAACTCCTTTTTTGTAACAAAGTTCAAATAAAGCAAATATATATGTGTACATACAAAAGAATGGGGTGGTAGGAGAAGATAATATTAGTGTTCAGTGAGAAACCACAAGGTCTCCTCTGAATACTTTTTATTTTCTTCTCCGAGGCTATGGGTCCCCACATTGGCACCAGAGGTGGTACCCTCACAAATTTATATATATATATATATATATATATATATATATATATATATATATATGTATATATATATATATATATATATATATATATATATGTATATATATATATATATATATATATATATATATATATATATATATATATATATATATATATATATATATATATATATATGTATATATATTATTAAATATGACCGAAAAAGTAAGATTAATAATTCTAACACGAATTTTCTCAATCTTTCGTACATTTCTTTTCACTATTGGAGGTAATTCAAAAATCAATTCTCCAAAATTCATTTTTATTTCTAGTCTGACGCGACACTTGAGCGCGTTTCGTAAAACTTATTACATTTTCAAAGACTTTAGTTTACAAATACACAACTGGATAGAACTTACGCATCTCCGATTTTATATCTACATATTGAGTGAGGTGGATGGGGTGAGGTGGCATTAATAGGGTATTAATTTCATCAACACAAGACAGAACAAGAGGTGGCATTAATAGGGTATTAATTTCATCAACACAAGACAGAACACGAAACAATGGGTATTGAATAGAAGTGTTTGTAGAAAGCCTATTGGTCCATATTTCTTGATGCTTCTATATTGGAGCAGAGTCTTGAGGTGGGTAGAATATAGTTGTGCATTAATTGGCTGTTGATTGCTGGTGTTGACTTCTTGATGTGTAGTGCCTCGCAAACGTCAAGCCGCCTGCTATCGCTGTATCTATCGATGATTTCTGTGTTGTTTACTAGGATTTCTCTGGCGATGGTTTGGTTGTGGGAAGAGATTATATGTTCCTTAATGGAGGATTATATGTTCCTTAATGCCACCTCTTGTTCTGTCTTGTGTTGATGAAATTAATACCCTATTAATGCCACCTCACCCCATCCACCTCACTCAAAATGTAGATATATAATCGGAGATGCGTAAGTTCTATTCAGTTGTGTATTTGTAAACTAAAGTCTTTGAAAATGTAATAAGTTTTACGAAACGCGCTCGTGTCGCGTCAGACTAGAAATAAAAATGAATTTTGGAGAATTGATTTTTGATTTACCTCCAACAGTGAAAAGAAATGTACGAAAGATTGAGAAAATTCGTGTTAGAATTATTAATCTTACTTTTTCGGTCATATATAATAATATATGTCTACAGGAAAGACTGCTACCAAAATATACTAATATTAAAGCGCACGACCCAGCAGCAAGGAATCAAGCCTTCACGATAAAATATCGCCAGGATCTGATTCGTGATCAGATATACAAGGCAGAGAATGAAATCAAAGACAACAAAACGCAACTACTTCATGCTACAAACGAGTGGAGAAATAGCAACATCGACGAAAGTATCCGTACCCGCATTGAACAACACCTCGACATCCTCACAGACCAACATCACCTCAGTACTGAAACAAGGATTATCAAGAAACTAACAATATTATATGGAGGGCCTATGGCAATTCCACGACCAAGAGATGGCTTCCTGAACCTTGCAGGAATTAACCTCACTGAGGACCAAGTCACTCTCCTAAATCTGGGCATAAACTGTCATGTTATGTCCAGACCGAGTGAGATGGCCTGGAAAGTAGAGTTGGAAATTCTGTTGGACGACATATTCGACCTCGAGACACAAAAGAAGGTCACTACCAAAGATACCTTACAAGCAGAACTTATTGCAGAAGGAGGAAAGAATCGAGGCAATTACAGAAGCACCATACTGTCCCCCGAGCTCAAAGCGGCAGCTAAAAGCCTTCGTGAGAACAAGGAGATAGTTGTCAGGAGAGGTGACAAGTCGCCAATATATGTCATTCTTAAAAAAGACGAATATCTGGCGAAAATGAACATCATACTCTCTGACCAAACTAAGTTCCAAAGGGTAACGAAGGACACTACAGCCGAATTAAAAGCAAAGGTCAACAAACTGATCGAAACTGTGAACGCCAAGAAATCCGGACTCCACCTGCCAAAGATCATTGGGGAATATAAACCTGGATATGCGTATGGAAATGTCAAGACACACAAGCCTGGAAACCCACATCGGCCAATCATTAGCCAGATACCCACACCCACGTACAGACTGGCGAAGCGACTCAACGGCCTGCTGACTCCTTATGTTCCTTGTGCCTTCAGCCTGAAGTCTCCAAAGGAATTTGTTGACTTACTGCGGGGCACACGGGCCACAGGGATAAGAGCCTCGTTGGACGTAGAATCGCTGTTTACCAACGTACCTGTGGACGAGACAATCGGGATGATAGCCGACAGAGTGTATCGTTATCCAGCCTGTACTCCTCTTGACATACCAGAAAATATTCTGAGGAAACTACTCCAAGCTTGTACTAAAGAGGCACCCTTCTTGAGCCCGGATGGGCACATGTATAAGCAAGTAGATGGGGTCGCCATGGGTTCTCCCCTAGGTGTCCTGTTTGCAAACTTCTACATGGGTACCACCGAGCAAAAAGTCTTAGTCGACATGAACTTGAAACCGGTCATATACTGCAGGTATGTTGACGACATTTTTACACAGGTACCAGATGTCAGACATCTGCAGGAGCTGAAGAAGGCATTTGAGCAGAGTTCCGTGCTGCGTTTCACTTACGAGATGGAAAAGGATAGGAAGCTGCCCTTTCTAGATGTAACAGTCATGGAAAAGAGTGGAGGTTTCCACACTGCAGTCTACACTAAGGAAACGAACATAGGAATGCGCCTAAATGCCAACAGCGACTGCCCAGACAGGTACAAGAGGAGTGTTGTTAACGCATATGTCGACCGTGCTCTCAGCCACAGCTCAGAATGGAAGCAAGTCGACGAAGAACTCTGTAGGGTAAGGCAGGTCCTAGTCAACAACGGCTTCTCCAATGGTTTCGTCGAAGACATCACAAGAAGGAAAGTGAAAAGCCATGCAACCTCTGAAGAGACAACTAACACAACACCTATACCCCCTATCAGACTATTTTACAGGAACTTCTTTTCCACAGCTCATAAAACGGAGGAAAGGGTCCTGAAAGATATTGTTAATAGAAACGTTATCCCTACAGACAAAAATCAGAGGATACAACTGACGATTTACTATAAAACCAGAAAAACGGCCAACCTACTCATGAGAAACTCTCCAGACACAAAACAGAACGCTTTAAAAGAGACTAACGTTGTCTATGCCTTCAAATGCCCTCTTGGGGACTGTAAGCTCCAAAAAACCCAGAATATAGGCAAGACAACAACATCTCTTTCTAGGCGTTTAACGATGCATAAGCAACAGGGCTCCATTAAGGAACATATAATCTCTTCCCACAACCAAACCATCGCCAGAGAAATCCTAGTAAACAACACAGAAATCATCGATAGATACAGCGATAGCAGGCGGCTTGACGTTTGTGAGGCACTACACATTAAGAAGTCAACACCAGCAATCAACAGCCAATTAATGCACAACTATATTCTACCCACCTCAAGACTCCGCTCCAATATAGAAGCATCAAGAAATATGGACCAATAGGCTTTCTACAATCATTTTTATTCAATACACATTGTTTCGTGTTCTGTCTTGTGTTGATGAATTTAATACCACCTCACCCCATCCACCTCACTCAAATGTAGATATAAACAAACCGGACATGTGTAAGTTCTATTCAGTTGTGTATGTGTAAACTAAAGTGTTTGAAAATGTAATAAGTTTTACGAAACGCGCTCAAGTGTCGCGTCAGACTAGAAATAAAAATGAATTTTGGAGAATTGATTTTTGAATTACCACCAACAGTGAAAGGAAATGTACGAAAGATTGAGAAAATTCGTGTTAGAATTATTAATCTTACTTTTTCGGTCATATTTAATAATATATGTCTACAGGAAAGTCTGCTACCAAAATATACTAACATATATATGTATATATATATATATATATATATATATATATATATATATATATATATATATATATATATATATATATATATATATATATATATATATATATATATATATATATATATATATATATATATATATATATATATATATATATATATATATATATATATATATATATATATATATATATATATATATATATATATATATATATATATATATATATATATATATATATATATATATATATATATATATATATATATATATATATATATATATATATATATATATATATATATATATATATATATATATATGTCGTACCTAGTAGCCAGAACGCACTTCTCAGCCTGCTATGCAAGGCCCGATTTGCCTAATAAGCCAAGTTTTCATGAATTAATTGTTTTTCGACTACCTAACCTACCTAACCTAACCTAACTTTTTCGGTTACATAACCTAACCTAACCTATAGAGATAGGTTAGGTTAGGTTAGGTAGGGTTGGTTAGGTTCGGTCATATATCTACGTAAATTTTAACTCAAATAAAAAAAAAATGACCTCATACATAATGAAATGGATAGCTTTATCATTTCATAAGAAAAAAAATAGAGAAAATATATTATTTCAGGAAAACTTGGCTTATTAGGCAAATCGGGCCTTGCATAGTAAGCTGAGAAGTGCGTTCTGGCTACTAGGTACGACATATATATATATATATATATATATATATATATATATATATATATATATATATATATATATATATATATATATATATATATATGTATATATATATATATATATATATATTGTGACGGAGTTCCCCCCCTTGTAATTCTCCCAAGCCTGCAGTAAGAGTTATGTCTACTTTTCCCAAGCGTTCTCTACGTTGCAGGCTACAATTTGATATATGGGAGAGAGTGAAGTGTTCTCGGAGAGCCGAGAAATTTGTGAAATAGTAATATTTTGGCCTGTGGTTTAGGCCCTTTAGGGAGCCAAGATGGCGCTTGCCTCCCTAATCTCCCGCCAAAACCGTGTGACGTCAGTGGCACCGGATTGGTCACCGACAGCAATGTGGCACCGGGAGCCAATGAAAACTTCCTGTAGCAAAAGTGACGTCACGAAGGAAGGGGGTCCAGGCCGCGCGCCACTCTGGCGCCATCAGTCAGACACGACACGTCATAGAGGTCGGACGTGCGACGAGTGGTCCTGTCTGTTGGACAGTTGTTTCCGTGGATTTACGCGTCATCTGAAGTCCGCCAGTACTCTGAGAAGTCTTCCCTAGTTCATGTGTTGAACCAGAAGAGGGAATTGACGGTTATTTGAGCAACAAGTGCTCCAGTCAGGTGCTGTGCAAGAAGCAGTGAAGCCGTGCAGTGACGTATGTTGACGTCTGTGGCAATTCACCAGTTCGTGACAGCGTAGTGGCTGACAGAGCCACTGGGTAGCTGAGGAAGAGAGGACTATTTGGGGAAACCGGACGACTGTAGCTGAGACGTAGGCGACAGCCGTTGATGGGAGAAGACGACGGCCAGGAGACCGACTCCAACCTTCAAGAAGTCAAGAAGGAGGACGGACCTGCAGTGAGGAGGCACGGAGACGACGCGCTAAACGGTGGGACGACGAGAGGCTCTGGTAGGACACGACGACGTGTAGTGTGGGGGCGTTCCCGACACGAGGACCAGGAGCTACATCTCGACTCTCATCGGAGGATAGGGTGAAGTAGGTGTTTCTAGTTCCCTCCCCATTCCCCTTTAGTTAGCTATGTTATTCGGCTATATTATCTAGCCTGAGGATTTTATATATCGTGAGCAAGTCTCACCCATGTCACGATAAAGCACCAGTGTGCTAGACAGTACTATCAAGAGTACTTGTAATATTCATGTCGATTATTGGTGTGTACAGGCACCAGGAACCAGTGATAAATTTACTGTGTTGTGTATATCTTTCTATAGATTTTGATATGAACATGTAGTGGTAAATTATATTTAATATTATGCCAGTATTTGAAAGTTAGGCTGTGTGCCCAGAAACTATTTATTTTCCATGTATTGATATGTATTGATGTTTGGTTTATATACCATATATATGCCTATGTTCATTCAGTGAATAACCATTTGTGAGTACAGTGAATTATTGCGTTATCGCCCACGAGAGAAAGTATTGAAAACTCCAGTGTTAATATTTCATAATATATTGTTGGATGAATAACAGTGTAAGACCATTACAGAGAGTCATGGTAGCATTGATTGTAGAAAAGACTGTTTGAGCCTGAGTACAGTGTAACCAAGTGATACGTGCTACTGTAGCCAATATCATGTGTGCGAGTTCATAGTAATATTGGAGAACTTAAGGAAACAGCGCGCGTGAATCTGAAAACAAGCAAAGAGCTTCCGCGCAGGGGCCATGCGATCAGCTGTTCTTGACACTTGATGAGGAGGGGAGGTGTTGCCCCCATAGTGATCGCATACTATCCGTGGGAACTTCCGGCCGCGTCGGGATCAGTTGACTTATTTGTTGTTGTTTGGCCTTTGTGACATCTTTCATAAATTTTAAGTAAAATACAAAACTATCTTTGTGTTTATATCATCCCCTCCATTGATCTTGTGGCTATATTATACTGGTAAGCATTGAGTGATAACAATAAGTACCTGCCTGATTCCTGATCTTTTGAGTGTGACCTTGCCAAGGCTACCACTAATTCCACCAGTCCACTGATGGTGTTACTGGCCACCAAAAACACCAGTTGGCGACCTTGTGGTTAACCGTAGAGCCCGATTGTTGGGGAGGGCACACGACAGTCAATTGAACGAGTCGTGTTCTCACTCTTTCTTAATAAGAGGCCGTTAAGATCGACTGGGAGACTCTCCTGGCGTGCAGTGGCGCCAGGAGAGTGAAGACCCGCAGGGCTACGGTGAGTGACCTTGAGCATAACTATTGCTCACCCCAGACTAGAGTAAGTGAGGTTGAAACCCCAACATTGGCGACCTTGCCAGGATTTCGATCGAAGTAAAGGTTGCAGTGGTGGTACTTGGCAGTGGTGTTAGAGATCAGGCGCAGGTTATCACTCGTAGCACAAGATGGAGGATGATAAAGTAGCAAGGTTTATTGATTCTAGAGACGTACAGGTGCTGGAAGAGTGCACCAAGGCACAGTTACAGGCTATAGCGGATCATTTTGGAATAAAGCTGAAATCTGCCCGAGTTGGTGAAAGAAGACTAGAGATAATGGCTCAGCTCAAGGCTCGAGACGAAGCTTTGGGGGAGGAACGGCCCCAAACACCTGCCAGTTAGGGTGAACACCTGAGTATTGGTGGAAGCAGCAGGGGATCCAGCGGCAGCAGGTACAGCATTAAGCTGGAAATGATGAAGCTGCAGCTGGAAGCAGAGCAGCGCAAAGAAGAGCGAGAAGCACAGCTGCGCAAAGAAGAGCGAGAAGCACAGCAGCGCCAAGAAGAGCGAGAAGCACAGCAGCGCAAAGAAGAGCGAGAAGCACAGCAGCGCAAAGAAGAGCGAGAAGCACAGCAGCGCCAAGAAGAGCGAGAAGCACAGCAGTGCAGAGAAAAGCGAGAAGCAGAAGCACAGCAGCACAAAGAAGAGCGAGAAGCACAGCAGCGCCAAGAAGAGCGAGAAGCACAGCAGCGCAGAGAAAAGCGAGAAGCAGAAGCGCAGCTAAGGCGTGAGGAGCTAGAAGCACATCTACGCCAGGAAGAACACGAGCGAGAAGTTGGGCTGAGACGACATGAAATAGAAGCCAAAAAGGAAGTAGAGCTGAAGCGAATTGAATTAGGACTAAGTATACCTGCTCCGCCGCCACAGGAAGACCGACGAGTGAGGGAACGAGACCTGCCGGTCTATGTGCCTAGTGAAGCCGAAAGTTTCTTCGATCACTTTGAGAGAGTTGCTGCTTTGAAGAGGTGGCCGAGGGCGGAGTGGGCGGAATTGGTCCAAGGGAGGCTCACGGGTGAAGCTCGTGAAGCATTCACTATGCTCGACTTCCAGGAATGCACCAACTACGATGCAGTAAAACGAGCTGTGCTCCGTTCCTTTAAGCTCACGCCAGAGTGTTACAGAAAGAGGTTTAGAGAATGTACCCGGTCACCAGGAAAATCGTATGCGGAGACGGCGAGGGACATGGAAAGAAAGTTCCTTAAGTGGATGGACTCTGAGGAAGCGAGGTCGGTCGAAGAGGTCAAGGAGCTAGTGGTTATGGAAAAGTTTATGTCCGTGCTCTCTCCTGAGATCAGGATGAGGATAAAGGAGGCGGACATAAAGAACCTAAGGGCCGCAGCCGACCGAGCCGACATGTTAGTGGAAGTATTACGCCCAAGCCGAGAGGGACAGCATCGATCACCCGCGTACTCCGGAGGCAATAGGAATTATAGGAGGACGAATGGATGGAGGACAGGAGCGAGTTCTCCCAGGTCCCACCGCTCGAGATGGTACGACAGAGGAACAAAAGATGTTGTGGAACCGATAGAGGAGAGCCAAGATGAGAGCTCGGAAGTTGTTACTGCAACGAAGGAAACGACAAGTGAAGCGAGAAGGACACAGGGTGTGACGGTCTCTGGAGGCAGTGCTAAGGCGAGCGGTGGCGGATGGTCTCCGCCGAGGGGCCGCTGCTACAACTGCGGAATAATCGGACACGTCGCGCGGGAATGCAGACGCCCTAAGCAGCGGGGACACGTTGTTTTAGTGATGTTCGAGGACCAGAGGGCCGAGGGAGTGCGGGATGAACCCGTGCTGAATGGGGAGAAGAAAGTTCACCCATTCATGTGTCAAGGAACCGTAAGGATGGGGGTCGCAGACCCCATCCCCGTGAAGATGCTAAGAGACACCGGGGCTGACTTTACCCTGGTAAGTGAAACCCTGTTCCCCGAGGGTTATAAGAGTACCAGTATGGGGGTGGCAAGCGTGACCACTGTGGGAGGCCCAGTGAGGATGCCCCTACACCAGGTAACTTTAAATTCCGATTATGGCTGCCAGACCCTAGTGGTGGGAATCTGTACATCAATGCCCAAGATGGAGGCACAGGTCATCTTGGGGAATGACGCATGTGGAGGATACGTCCTCCCACATCTCGTGAAAGGCGAAGAGTGCACAGAACAACATGAGGAGACAGGCGGAGAGTTGAACGCCTGTGGGGACGAGAAGGGAATCACACCGGTGGCGATCCCAGTTTGTACTGTGACACCGAGACAACGCGAAGAACAAGGGGGTTGTGGATCTGATGGGGCTGAGGAGTCGACTGACGGCCTGGGAACAGATCGCCTCTGCGTAGGACCCAGAGAACGAGTGGAGGGCGAGAGTAGCCCGAATGGTGAGTTGCGGGTGACCCTCACCAGTTCTCCGGGGGTAAACCGCACTCGTCTCGGAGAGTAACAGCGGGAGGAGTTCCCCGAATTGGTTAGTAAGGCCGAAGGAGGACGTGTGGGTCCTGAGAAGGCTTACTTTCCATTTATCTATATTATATATGCCATGCTATCCATGCTGAAGGAACGATGGACACCAGGAGCGACCGTGGGAACGGTGAATAAATATGTCCAGAAGTTCAGAGAACGTCTCACTCGAGCGAAGAAACTGGCTAGGAAACTCCTGAAGAAGGCGCAACATAAGATGTCGGAGTGGTACGACAGGAGAGCTGCGCAGAGGAATTTTCAGGTCGGATCCCAAGTAATGGTTGTGCTGCCAGGTAGAGGTAGAGTGACCAAGTCGCGGTTCAAGAGACCATACCGAGTGCTGCGACGGTTGGGTCCAGTGTCGTACGAGATTGGGAAGCCGGATGGATCCCGAAAGAAACAGGTGTGTCACGTAGACCACCTAAAACCTTTCTTCACTGTGGAAGGAAGAGCCGACAAGCAGGACGGAACGATGTCCCGAGAAACCCAGCGGAAGACGGGTCTGAGTATACCGAGGGACCGAGAACTCCCGGAGGAGAAAAGTAAGTGGTCCAGGGCGGACGGCACCAGTCTCACCCGCACTGAGAGTCTGACAAGGATCAAGGTCAAGCACATCAAGGGGGAAGGACGACGTAGTAGCGGATGCCCTATCCCGCATCCACTAACCAGACATGACTCTTATTTTAAGGGAAGGGGTATGTGACGGAGTTCCCCCCCTTGTAATTCTCCCACGCCTGCAGTAAGAGTCATGTCTACTTTTCCCAAGCGTTCTCTACGTTGCAGGCTACAATTTGATATATGGGAGAGAGTGAAGTGTTCTCGGAGAGCCGAGAAATTTGTGAAATAGTAATATTTTGGCCTGTGGTTTAGGCCCTTTAGGGAGCCAAGATGGCGCTTGCCTCCCTAATCTCCCGCCAAAACCGTGTGACGTCAGTGGCACCGGATTGGTCACCGACAGCAATGTGGCACCGGGAGCCAATGAAAACTTCCCGTAGCAAAAGTGACGTCACGAAGGAAGGGGGTCCAGGCCGCGCGCCACTCTGGCGCCATCAGTCAGACACGACACGTCATAGAGGTCGGACGTGCGATGAGTGGTCCTGTCAGTTGGACAGTTGTTTCCCGCTCCCGTGGATTTACGCGTCACCTGAAGTCCGCCAGTACTCTGAGAAGTCTTCCCTAGTTCATGTGTTGAACCAGAAGAGGGAATTGACGGTTATTTGAGCAACAAGTGCTCCAGTCAGGTGCTGTGCAAGAAGCAGTGAAGCCGTGCAGTGACGTATGTTGACGTCTGTGGCAATTCACCAGTTCGTGACAGCGTAGTGGCTGACAGAGCCACTGGGTAGCTGAGGAAGAGAGGACTATTTGGGGAAACCGGACGACTGTAGCTGAGACGTAGGCGACAGCCGTTGATGGGAGAAGACGACGGCCAGGAGACCGACTCCAACCTTCAAGAAGTCAAGAAGGAGGACGGACCTGCAGTGAGGAGGCACGGAGACGACGCGCTAAACGGTGGGACGACGAGAGGCTCTTGTAGGACACGACGACGTGTAGTGTGGGGGCGTTCCCGACACGAGGACCAGGAGCTACATCTCGACTCTCATCGGAGGATAGGGTGAAGTAGGTGTTTCTAGTTCCCTCCCCATTCCCCTTTAGTTAGCTATGTTATTCGGCTATATTATCTAGCCTGAGGATTTTATATATCGTGAGCAAGTCTCACCCATGTCACGATAAAGCACCAGTGTGCTAGACAGTACTATCAAGAGTACTTGTAATATTCATGTCGATTATTGGTGTGTACAGGCACCAGGAACCAGTGATAAATTTACTGTGTTGTGTATATCTTTCTATAGATTTTGATATGAACATGTAGTGGTAAATTATATATAATATTATGCCAGTATTTGAAAGTTAGGCTGTGTGCCCAGAAACTATTTATTTTCCATGTATTGATATGTATTGATGTTTGGTTTATATACCATATATATGTCTATGTTCATTCAGTGAATAACCATTTGTGAGTACAGTGAATTATTGCGTTATCGCCCACGAGAGAAAGTATTGAAAACTCCAGTGTTAATATTTCATAATATATTGTTGGATGAATAACAGTGTAAGACCATTACAGAGAGTCATGGTAGCATTGATTGTAGAAAAGACTGTTTGAGCCTGAGTACAGTGTAACCAAGTGATACGTGCTACTGTAGCCAATATCGTGTGTGCGAGTTCATAGTAATATTGGAGAACTTAAGGAAACAGCGCGCGTGAATCTGAAAACAAGCAAAGAGCTTCCGTGTGGGGGCCAGGCGATCAGCTGTTCTTGACACTTGATGAGGAGGGGAGGTGTTGCCCCCATAGTGAACGCATACTATCCGTGGGAACTTCCGGCCGCGTCGGGATCAGTTGACTTATTTGTTGTTGTTTGGCCTTTGTGACATCTTTCATACATTTTAAGTAAAATACAAAACTATCTTTGTGTTTATATCATCCCCTCCATTGATCTTGTGGCTATATTATACTGGTAAGCATTGAGTGATAACAATAAGTACCTGCCTGATTCCTGATCTTTTGAGTGTGACCTTGCCAAGGCTACCACTAATTCCACCAGTCCACTGATGGTGTTACTGGGCACCTAAAACACCAGTTGGCGACCTTGTGGTTAACCGTAGAGCCCGATTGTTGGGGAGGGCACACGACAGTCAATTGAACGAGTCGTGTTCTCACTCTTTCTTAATAAGAGGCCGTTAAGATCGACTGGGAGACTCTCCTGGCGTGCAGTGGCGCCGTGAGGATCGAGTGAAGACCCGCAGGGCTACGGTGAGTGACCTTGAGCATAACTATTGCTCACCCTAGACTAGAGTAAGTGAGGTTGAAACCCCAACAATATATATATATATATATATATATATATATATATATATATATATATATATATATATATATATATATATATATATATATATATATATATATATAAAACTCTGAACTATAATGCCAATGCTGACCTTAAATGCTTCCTAGAAGGTTGTATCAGAACCCAATGGCACCACACACCAGAAACAAATATGTGTTTAATATTCCAAGAGTGCGCCTTAACCAAATAAGAAATGCCTTACAAATTAAGGTACCCAGAATGTGGAATGACCTTCCCATCATGCCAAAGGCTGTACCCCTCTCAACCTATTTAAGATAAAAACTAAGTACTACCTAATAAACTCCATATAACCTACCTTACCCCCTAAAATGTCAACCGATGTCTTGCTATTTTCAAACAATACTGTTTGCTGACCAACTTGTATAATTATTGATTTCTGCCATGTTCCTCCCTTTTTTAACACAATTTATAATTTAATCTCAATTAGTATTAATTTTTAGTATAAGTGTTTTTCCCCACACCTAGCCCGAAACACTGTGCGTATTAGTGATTTTAGACATTGTATGTACAGTACAGTACTAGCTTTATCTATAAATCCAACATTGTGTTTGTAACTCATCTTCTATGTATGTGCATAGAACAGACACATTTGAATTTGAAACAGGCTAATAAGACATTTTATTTATTTATTTATTTATTTATTTATTTACTTAAATACAAAAAGGTGCATAGGTTTGTGACTGTATAATGATTTTAGGTGTTTTTTTTTCTTAATTAGGAATGTTTTGTTTGGGATTATGAGTGTCTGTGATAGTGGTTTGGTGTTAGTTTTGGATGAGTAGTGGAATATGGTCTGGGTTAAGGCTGTCTTCAAGAGTGAAGGCAGCCTTTAATCTTCAATCTGCTAAGATGCTTGAACTGAAGCAGACATCTGTCTGCTGGTGAGACAGACAAATCAGCTTCGATCTACACTTCCCTAAAAATAAAAAATAAAAATAAACGTATTAATGATTATTGTATATTAAATTTCTGTATTTACCGAATTAAACATAATTTAATCCCGCCTTGAGTACTGCTTGATACTTTCCCTTTCCGAGCAGCAGTTTGCTTTAATAAGGGTGGAAAACTGATAACATATACGGCATGCACAGCCATGATAAATAATTAAATTATTGAGAACATCTCAACGCTCTGAAAATTAAAACTATCTCTCGGTTCTGGAAAGGAGACAAAATAGGCATTAAATAATTTATACAAGTAAATTGCTGGAAGGTCAGGTCCCAAATTGAAACTTACTGAAGTGAACAATGTGCTGGGGTTGATGAATTTGCCAATTCACTGGAATCTGTGCCTGATGGAGTTTCATTGTATTTTAACTATTAGTAGATATTGGTATGGGAATGGATCTGAGGAAGAGGCAATAGATGTATATGTTTACATCGTAATAGGGAGTGAACTAGGGAACAGTTGCCACAAGGAAACCATCTTTAGCATAGATAGTAACAGATGTTTACTTATTTATCTATATAAAATTGGGTACAGTACATTGTGTTCATGAGAATTCAGAGACTTGAGGTTAACATTCTTGTAAAGCACTAGCACACATAGCGTTTCAGGCAGATCCTTAATCTGACATATAATTTTAAGAAGGTAATTTCTAGCAAAATTCAAAAAATGTTTGCAGGTACATTGCAAGAAAGTACAAAAATACATTGTAAGGTAAGGCAATTATCAAAAGGAGGCACCAAACCGGGAAGGCTATGTAGCACCATCAAAGTGCGTAATAATCAAAGGGCGCTAAATATCACCAAGGATGCCAATACGACAACAGAAACGCATAAGGCGAACGATATCAAAAGTATCCGATTCACCAAGAATTCTATCGAGAGACAAGGGACCTCGAGGGATGGTCGGGAAGCAAGACACACGCTCGTCCTGGAAGTCAGGACATTCAACAAGGATATGCACAACTGTAAGAGAGACAACGCAATTTGGAAAATAAGAAGCAGGGCGGCGCTCCATTAAGTGACCGTGAGTTAAGCGAGCATGGCCAATCCGCAACCTTGCTAAAGCAGATTCCCACCGCCGGTTACGGTGGTAGGAGAAAGACCACAGGGACAAACTACGTTTGAAAGTACGCAGCTTGTTACCAACTACAGAGGACCAACAACCCTGCCAACGGACAAGGATTGAGGAATGAATAACATTATAAAAGTCAGAATAAGAAATACCTTTACGGGAGATGGGACAAGAACGGATAGCTTTCCTAGCGGACGCATCCGCACGCTCATTTAAAGAAACACCAATATGGCTGGGAACCCAGCAAAACTCTACTGATTTAAATTTACTAGAAATAAGAAACAACCCATATTGAATCTCGATGACCACCGGATGGATAGGATTAAAGGATCCTAGAGCCATGAGGGCACTACTAGAGTCAACTACAACCACAAAGGAGGATTGACAATGAGAAAGTAAAAGACGGAGAGCATAGAGAATAGCATAAAGTTCTGCTGTGAAGACGCTAGCCTCCGAAGGGAGGCGACACATATAAGTGCGGTCAGGAAAACTAACAGAGTAGCCCACACCGTCCGCAGACTTAGACCCATCGGTGAAGATGGAAAGAGAGTGGGAGTGGGAAGAAAAGTGCTCAAGGAAAAGGCGTTTCAGAACCGTAGGAGGGGTAAAAGCTTTAGTGATGTGGGTCAATGACATACAAAACGTTGGAAGGGGGACTATCCATGGAGGCAAGGAAGGAACAATACGAGGAGAAACATTACAAATACGAACAGAAAGAGAATCCTGTAACAGAGATAACCAGACAGAAAGAGGGAGGCTATGAAGAGGAACAGAAACCACAGGAGAGGTAAAAGCTAAAGCACGACAGAGGCGAGAGGAAGGATGTTGTAAGGAACGCGCAAGAAGACAGTAGTGATCACGGCGGTCCTGGAGAGAGAGGAAGAGTTTAGAGAGAGTTTATATGTCAACATATAAACTGAGGGCGGGAGTCGAACGAAAGGCACCAGAGCTGAGACGCAACCCAGTATGGTGCAAAGCATCAAGACGGCAAAAAGTAGAAGGAGAAGCAGAAGAGTATGCAGGGCAACCATAATCTAGTTTAGACAGGACGAGAGAGGAGTGCAAATAGTGTGTGCTAAAAAGAGCGTGTGCCTATCCGCTCCACAAGAAGTATGGGACAAAACCTTAAGTAGGTTAAGGGCCTAACAGCATTCAACTCGGAGGTAAGAGATATGGACTGACCAAGACAAACGAGTGTCAAAGATTAACCCTAAAAGCTTAGCGGAATCCCTGTACACAAGGGGATGACCATAAAGCAACAAAGAGGGACGAAGAACGACATGCTTCCGAGTAAAAGTCATAGCACAAGTCTTAGACGCATTAGACGAACTTGAAGCCATGATCGGTGGCCCAAGACGACACGGCATCAATCGCAAGTTGAAGCCGCCGTTGACAGGCGAATCATCACCCTGACAGCAAAGGGCAAGATCGTCAAGATAGAGAGCGGAGAAGACACCAAAAGGAAGAGAGGAAAGAAGACCGTTGAGGGCCTAAAAAAAATGAGGAGTGCTACCCTGGGGTAGTGTACCACCCTCATATTGCCTAAAAGGAACAAAGAGAGTGGTACCAAGTCACACGAAAGGAGCGACGAGAGAGGAAACTCTGGAGGAAGAGAGAGAGATTCCCACGAAGGCCAAAAGAATAAAGTTGAGACAGAATATGATACTGCCAGGTAGTGTCGTAAGCCTTTTCCAGGTCAAAAAGAACGGCAACAACGGAGGTCTTCGCAGCAAAAGTAGTACAAATATAGACCTCCAGGTTCACCAAGACATCGGTTGTGCTGCGGCACTTGCGAAAACCAAACTGAGAAGGGGAGAGGTGGTGATAGTGTTCTAAGAATCACATCAAACAAACGTTAACCATACGTTCAAAGAGCTTGCAGACACAACTCGTGAGAGCAATAGGGCAGAAGTCCTTGGGGGGGATGACCCGAGAGACCCTGGTTTCCGAAAAGGGAGGACAACAGCATCAAGCCAGTCCTCAGGGACTGACGACGACTCTCAAACCCGATTGTACAGACTCAATAAATACTGAGACGTGCACGGAGGGAGATGGCGAAGCATTTCATAATGAATGCAATCGGAGCCCGCCGCCGCAGAACCACAGAGGGCGAGGGCAGACTGAAGCTCAGAGAGAGTTAGAAGGGATCATTATAGGGAAGGCGAAGATGAGCACAGAAATTTTAAGGACGAGATTCAAGAATAGGCTTATGAAGAAAGAAGGATTGGGGAAGATGAGAACCAGAACTAACAGATGAAAAGTGGGAACCCAGTTCGGTCGCGTCTTGCAACGGGTCCGCCACAAGAGCATCACAGAGGCGAAGGACTGGAGAGACATCGGGAACGAACTTACCTGCAATCTTGCGGATACGCTTCCAGACCAGTGGTAGAGGAGTTTCGGACGTAGCGGTGGAGACATAAGACATCCAACATGCACGTTTAGCCGCATGGATGGTCCTATGGGCCACCGCACTCGCTTTAAGAAACTAAAGAAAAGACTCAACCCTCTGCCGGCGGCGATGTCTCTTTCGGGCTGCACGCTTACAGCGGACAGCCAGAGCACAGTCCACATTCCACCAGGAAATGCCCTTCCGCGTTCCCCGAGAGGAAGAGCGAGGAATAGAACGGAGGGCAGCATCAAAGACAGTGTCAAGAAAAAGAAGGAGGGCGCGTGGGAGAGGCAGAACGGAGAGGTCGAAAATAATAGCACAGAGAGTAAAGAGGTGCCAGTCAACCTCGGCAAACCGCCACCTAGGGAAGGAGAGAGGAGGGTGAAAAGAGAAAAAAGTAACAAGGATAGGAAAATAGTCACTGCCACGGAGGTCATCAAGGACCCGCCACCCGAAATCTAAGGAAAGGGATGATGAGCACAGAGAAAGATCGAGACAGGAAAGGGAGCGAGTCCGAGAGTTCGAATGAGTGGGCTCACTAGAAGTTAGAAGCTCTCAAGTCAGAAGGGACAGAGATGAAGAGAGGATGAAAGGTTCAATGAGGCGACCCCAGGTGTTTGTCAGCACATCACCCCAAAGGGCATGACGAACAATTGAAATCACCCAGCAGGAGTACAGGCTCCGGCAAGGAGTCTCGGAGGTGTTTAAGATCAGGAAGAGAAAGTGGGACAGTGGGGGGGAGATAAATAGAACAAACCGTATACCATTTATACACAGACACGGGCAGCAGAACAGTGGAGAGGCGAGGAAAAAAGTAAGGGGGACGAAGAGAACATCCGAGCGAATCAAGAGAGCAGAAGAGTTATGGGCCCCAGCAACAGCTGGGGGGGGGGGGTGAAGGATAGAGAAAAGAATAGCCACGGAAGCGACCAGGACGAGCACCAAGCATCGGCTCCTGGAGCCAGACACAAAGGGCCAAAAACTGTGAAGTTAGAAGTTGGAGGTCAAGGAAATTGGCGTAATATCCACGGATGTTCCATTGAAGAATAGACATCGACAAAAATAGAAAGGATAGCAACAGAAAGCAAAGAAGAAACAAAGGTGAAAAAGGATCACAGCACGTTAAAGAAGCACAGGGTCAGCGAAGTCAGGGTTAGGGGGCACGAGTAAACTGAGTAAAGAAGGAGGGAAAGAAGCGGAAGGACAGACCAGAGGTGGACGAGCAGGGTCTGCAGGAGGAGAAGGAAGAGGAGGAGGAGGAGGGGCAGAAAGAGGGGAGCGCATCTCAGCAAGGGCAGTAACCCAGACGGAACTGGGGGCTAAAGAAACCTCCACAGTAGGAACAGGGTGGCTCCACCACCAAAGTGGGAGGAACGATAGAATCAGAAATAGGGGGTGAAGAAGAAAGCGAAGCCTTCTTACCTACCGGGGAGAAGGAAGGAGAGGAGCCAGGTTTCCGCTTCTGACTCAAAGAGACAGGCGTCCCAGCAGCAATGTACTGGGTAACAGACTCCAGCGTCTCGGTAGGAGAAGAAGAGCGGGAGCGAACAACATGACCACCAGGAGAGTGATGGACATCGGCCCGCTCAGTCAGGCAGCGTGGAGAGCCAAGAGACGGAGGAGAATGACGGGAAGGAGGACCAGAGGGAGAGGAGAAAGAAGACACAGGAGACACGACAGACTGGGTAGAAAGAAGGGGAGCCCTAGACAGAGAACCAGGAGGGGGACCCTTCGAGACAGAACGGAGGGAAACAGGGGAGGTGGTGGTGGGCGTGTCCGGGTCTAAGGCTTGGAAACGGTTGTGAGGCTGAGGAAGGTGGGAAGGACGAGGAGAGGAAGAGCGGACCACGCAAGCATAGGAGACGCCAGCGAAAAAGGGGAAACAATGAACTTGGCGCCGAGCCTCAGGAAAAGACAAACGGTCCCGGTGCTTCAAGTTAAAGACGGCTGCCTCAAGTTTGTAACGTATACACGTGCGGGAGAAGGCAGGGTGGGTCCTCACCACAATTGAGGCAGCGGGTCTGGGAAGAAGTGCACTCCTACTTAGAGTGCCCCTCACCTCCACACACGGGACAGAAAGAGAGAGAGAGACAGGACTAGAGCATTTGAGGACCCCATGCCCAAACCTCCAGCACTTATTGCAGAGCTGAGGAGATGGAATATACTCCTAAACGGAGAATCTGGCACCAGTGAGAATGACAGAGGGTGGAAGGGTCCTACCATCAAAGGTAACCTTCACAACCCAAAGGGGCAGAAGGCGATGACCACGAGGGGGACGAGTAAACGTATCCACCTGGAGGACAGAATGATGCAGGGCCTCGAAGATAAGCTTGATATCCTCGTGGCAGTCTTTTAGATTCCTAACACCGGTCGCAACATGGTGCGGGAGGAGAACAGTGCCAACACTGGCATTTAACCGAGCGTTCTTGAACAGGGGTCTCGCCACGGCAGGATAAGGTGGCCAAGCGGGTGGGGTTGAAGATAACAGACAGTGTTTACAAGATGGTCGAAGGGTGAGGACGTCGTTCCGCTGCGTCTCGCCTGCACACTTGCCAGAGAAACACCTCTGCAACATATAGCATTCTACACATTTCCCCCCATGCTGGGTACTGAGATGCAGAATCGGTTAACAGAAGAACTGGCTACTCCCCACGGCAATATTTGCATGGACACAGACTCAGAAAGCAGCCAGTCAGTAGAGGAGAGTGATTTTCAAGAAGTTCTAACCAGGCAACAGAAGAAACGGAGAAGACAGGATGTGGGGCGTAGTGTTGATAGTGACAGTGTACCTAATGGAAACGACAAGAGAATGAGGAACGATGCTGAGACTGAGGAACGACGCTGAGACTGATCAAACCAGTATCGACGAAAGGACAGAACGATGTCAGGAAGGTGAGGGTCAGCGGAGGTGGAGGCTTCTCTTCCCTGCCTCATGCACATTGGCCTACCACTACAAGCTGCTGTGGACAGTCAAACTTGGAAGAGAGCACCGCAAGTTCGAGCCCCTGCTGAAGGAAGGTGTGAACAGACCTTACTTAACGGTAGGTTCTGTGGAGGCAGTTGTGTTTCTTACCCAGCAAGGATATGAAGGTTCCAGATGCTGCAACTGTGGAGGTGTTCACAATGCCAGCTCGGCTGTGTGTAGCAGGAGGCCGAGTATGGATGTTCCCCGGCCAGTGAATGTTACAGAGCAGGCAAGAGCTCTTACCCAGGCACAGGGAGCACAGCAGAACAGTCCGCCTCACACAGCGCCAGTGAACCGGACGAATGCGTGGGTAAAAGAGTCACCTTTACTTCGTCAGGCTCAAGCAACAAGCAGCCACGCCACCACTCAGAACTCCGGCAGTGACACTGTAACGGTGAGTGAAGTGGTTACTGGGGCTCAGAAAGAGGGCCATAATGGTATGGTCAAGGAAGTGTGGGCTGAACTAAGAGAAGTTGGCGAGTTCCTCCGAAATCTTTGGCAGAGAATCGAGTCCATCGAGGCGAACTTAAACGCTCAGATGAAGGTTAAGGAAAGTCACAAAACAGTGAAGGAAAGTCAGCAAATAGTGGTTGAGGACAATAATGCAACAATGAGTGATGAAATGAAGGAAAGTGAAGTGTGTGTAATTAATGGTAGTCGTAGTGAAAGAAAGAACTTTTTAATTAAATATAACATGAAGGAATCATTTGGGCCAATAATGGATGTCATGGAACAGAAAAAATCTCTTGAGAAACGCAATGTTGCTTTTACCGGTGAAGTTAGAAGGCGGTGGGAGATGTTATACAAAATATGGCGATCATTTAGTGAAATTATTGGGGATGACTTAGAAAGTGAATTGATTAATAATGGATCACCCTAGACTGAAATGTTGTCATGGAATATGGTTTAAGAAACAGGGTTACAGATGTTCATTATTATGTATTCTGGCGAGATATAAGAATTTTGCACCAAGACTGTAATACCTGGTTGAATTATCTGCATGTCTTGCAAATTGTCTATAAAGTATACCTATGTCATAAAAGTATTTGTGTGTGCGTCTGATACCATACTACTTGTGTAAAGGAGGAAATGCATATGTTTATTTCTCAGAATGTTTGCAATATGTTTATTGTTTGTGATGTGTGTCTATATATGTATGAACACGTTGTACTGAACGGGGTGAGTATCGCTTGAGCTACCTCATCCCTTTGTGTGTATTTTACCTCAATAAACTTATTTCAATTTCAAATTCAATTTCAAGGTAACAGAGGCATCTACTGAATCTACAAGATGCCTATGAAGGGAAAAATCGTCAGGAGGAGTCGAATCTAAAGGATGGAGGTCAAAGTACTTAGTACATGGTACGAATTAGTATGGGAAGGGAGCATAGAAGAGCGGCCGTGGCGGGGACGGCGATGAGAACCTTTAGAGAGAGATGGGTCAAAAGGCGCAGTAGTCACAATAAGAGATGGAGCCGTGCAAGGGGACGAGGCGGTCACCATAGCAGGCTTGGGGCTCGACCCAACCACAGAGAAGGGAGCGGAGCAGGGAGGAAGAGTCCGGTCTGGGCCTAAACCGGGTCCTGTAGCGGGGGCTACAGATCCCGGTCTTCCAGGACGGTCCGACTCAGGGGCCTGGTCTCCCATCCCATGAGCCTGGGTAAGAGAAGCCGTGTCGTTAACCATGCAGCAAACAATAACAAAAGTTTGGGACCTGGAACCAAGGGATACCACCTACCAGGGCAGCCAGGGAGGCCGAGCGCGGGCCAGTGCAGGCAGGGTGCGTCATCCCCAGCGGTGCTCCTCCTTTTCAACAGGGTAGTCCTACTACATCGTCCATTCTCCCACACTGGTGCTAAGACCCCATTCCCCCTATCGCTCCAGCCTGAACACCCAACCATCCACTCAGGGCGGCCCCTCCAGTTTGTGGTCCAAAGGCTCACAAGGCCCCTACGTGGTGCCCTTCAGCACGTACACCCCCCAAAGAAGGCGCAGGAGAGGGGGGCAAAGGCAACCCACACCGGTCCCAGGGAGGTGTACGAGAGCCCCTCACCACGGCAAGGAGGCACCACGGAGGGGAAATACATTGTAAGAAAGTACAAAAAAGAACATTGTATAAAAAATATGACGGAAAAAAGTAGGTAAATTAAAGTATATTTAAGGGTAATCGACAGGTACATTTTAGCATAACTTGAGGATTATTGCGAGATATAATGCAGCAAACCATGTGTTCAACATAACACAAGAGAGCAGCAATGATTACAATGGTAAAGTGTTTACAGTGTTCACAGTGTAAAGATTACAATGACATGTTTAAGAGTAATTAAAACTAGAGACCCTGTGGAGAGTATATCTTTGCCTGCTTTATAGTCAAGGGTGGAGAGGCTGTTCTGACTTTAGGAGCAATATACAGAGTTCCTAACATGGATGTGTCTGAATTCAACTCCAACCTTAGAAATCTAAACCTAGAGAACAGACTGAACAAAAACCATTTAATAATTTCTGGGGATTTTAATATTGACCTCTATGAGCCTGATAACCCTCCTTCTGCTATTTTTCTCTACTGTATGATTTCCTGCTTCCTCATACCCTTAATCACTAGACCTACTAGAATCACTGATAGTATTGCCACAGCTCTTGACCACATCTGGACTAACATAAACTCTCTACTTACTTCAGGGATAATTATTGATAGAATCATTGACCATTACCCTACGTTTCTCCTAACCAACATTAACAAACCACCTCTAGATACAAGGAAGATAAGCTTTAGGCTGCACAATGAATCATCTTTAGGCAATTTTATGGCTGCTGCTGCTAATATCAACTGGAAGACTGAATTAGGAAACATAGGAAACATCAACCTAGCAGTACAAACATGTCTTCAGAAAACTCTCAGCCTTTATAACACCCACTAAACAAGTCACAACTAAAAGGCTAAACAATCCATAGCGCACAAAGGGAATACTTAAATCTATTAATAAAAAATATGACCTGGAGAAGGTTAGGAGTTGTTTACAAAGAATTTTCAAAGATTTACTCATCAATGCTGTCAAAAATAATTAGGAGAGCCAAAACAAAATACTATGAAAATAACTTCACCCACATTAAGGGCAACATTAAGAAATATTGGGCACTATTTCCCAAATATTGGGATCAAAAAAAGATTTTGAATAGAAAAACAATACTCCTATCCAATGACGATGGTGTGCTTTCAGGCTCTGACACTGCTATTGAACTCAATAGGTTCTTCTCCTCCATTGGAACATCCCTTGCTCATGATATTCCACACTCCCTCGCTAATATTAATGACTACCTTACAGATAACTATCCGGAGTCTCCGTACTTAACCCATGCCAACTCCTCTGATGTTAATGAGGTAATCCTTTCCCTTAAAACTAAGTCAACCCGCCAAACACACACCGAAAGTAAGACGTTGCTACAACGTTCGAACAACTTTTAACTCCTCCTAACCAGTTATAACAACTAATATAACAAGTTATAACAATGTTGTTAATACGTCAAAAACATGTTAAGCCAAGATGTAACAACTTTATTTTAAGTTGTAAAAACCGGAAAATAGACAGTTACAGTTTGTGTTTCCTGGGAATTCCCCTTGATGAGATACCATCTCAAATTTACAAAAAAAAAAAAAAAACAGATTTGTACCTCCTGCCATTGCATTGCTCTTCAACAAATCACTTGAACTCCAAACCTTTCTGGATATTCTAAAAAAGCAAGAGTAACTCCAGTCCATACATGTGGTGATCTCACTGATGTCAACAATTACAGACCTATATCAATTCTACCAACCTTGTCAAAAATATTTGAAAAGCTAATCAACAAGCAGTTTTACTCTTATCTAGCCAAGCACAATATACTTAGCTTTTGCCAATATGGTTTCAGACCCAATAAATGCACTAACGATGCACTGATTAGTATGATTAACTTGATACATACAGCTCTTGATAAAAATGAGTTCCCTGTTGGGTTATTTGTGGACCTACGAAAGGCTTTTCACACTGTCAACCACCAAAACCTTCTTCTTAAATTACATCATTATGAAGTCAGAGGTCACTCCCTGCAATACCTTCAATCTTACCTTACTGACATGCTCCCGTATGTTTCCATTTCTCCTACCCTACCTTTAAACATTGGTGTTCCACAGGGCAGCATACTCTTTCTCTCCTCTCCTCTTTCTCATCTACATTAATGATCTTCCCAATGCCTCACAACACCTCAAACCAATCTTATTTGCTAACTAGCAGAACCCGGCCACGCGTTGCTGTGGCTCAGAAACGCATGTGCGTTGCTGAGCCACAGCAACCTTCCCAGTCCTCCACACCATTCTCCCCTCACCCATCTCCTTGGCCTCCCAACCATTCCCCACTCCACAGTCCCCTCGTCTTCCCCACCATCCCCTCTTACTTCCCACCATGCCCCACACACCCCAGTCCCTTTGTCCTCCCCACCATTTTCTTTTCCCCCCATCCCCTCGTCCCCACCTTCCCAAACTTCTCCGCCCCCTCATCCTTCCCCACCATTACCCCCTCCCTTGTCCCCTCGTCCTCCCCACAATCTCTCACTTCTTTCCCCTCATCATCCCCACCATTCCCCACTCCCTCGTCCAATGCCTTCCCAAATGGTCTGATGTTCCCATCTGAGAATTGGGAACATCAAGAAATGTGATGTTCCCATCACTGAAATATAAGAAAAACAGGTACAAAATTAAATGAAAATAAAAAAAAAAAATATGTAAACTATACTCACAAAATGAACGGTATGGTGAACAACACAGCTCAATTCCAATGCAATTCACAGAAAATAATTAAATCAAGATGAAAATAAATCAAAATCTTTGAAAATTCAATTTATCAATGCAATCAGAAGCATTGAAATGGAATTGTAAGATATTTAGTATAGCATGTGTGTTGCTCTTACATGCAACAGATGGCGCTGTTTTTCAAGAAAAGCATAGTTTTACCTGTCACAGGTGTGGCATCTATACTTATATCTATGAAATGAACGGTACGGTAAACAACACAGCTCAATTCCAAATCAATATCACACAAAATAATTCAATAAAAAATATAATAAATCGAAATCTACGAAAATAAATTTATCAATGCAATCGGAAACATTGAAGTGGAATTCGTGACATATTCAATACAGTGTGCATGTTGCTATTATGTGCAACAGATAGCACTGTTTTTCAAAAACGCATGTTTTTACCTGTCACAGGGTTGGCATCTATATAGTAGGTATATAAAACAACGCTCCTATTCGAACGCAACGTTGTGTCAAAATTTCAAAGCAATCGGTGAAGAACTTTCAAAGATTACAGCATGTGTTGCTCTTACATCCAACAGATGGTGCTGTTTTTCAAAAAAAAATGTTTTTTTTCTTGTCACAGGTAAGGCATGTATATAGTAGATATATAAAAAGACGTGCTTATTTAAATGCAACGTTGCGTCAAAATTTCAAAGTAATCTGTAAAGAGGTTTCGAAGATTTTCCTTCCATGAATAACACATGAAAAACACAGTTTTTCAGAAAAAAAGTATGTTTTTTTTACCGTCACACATGTGACATCTATATAGTATGTATATTGTGATAGAAAAAAGAAGTGTAGGTGTTCGGCAGTCCTCCTAATGGCTGGTGTCAATGCCAATCACATTTACAAAAAAAAAGTTGATTGATTGGCTGTTGCCTCCTGTGGTAAAGCAAGGGAAAACACGCAAAACAAATCGTATGAACAATGAAACTTTAATTAACTTGAAAATAAATATGAACAAAGATAATCCCTTGGCTATGTACAGTGGAAACAAACAAGATTATAAAGTCAAAAAATAACATAAAATAAAACAGTGGTGATGTTACTCTACAATGAATAAAGACATGAAATGAATTAACAGGTTCTGAGAATAAAGCGCTGGCTGAGAACATCCACTAATAAACAGAGCGTATATCAGATGGTTGTATCAGCTTTGAGGGCGCAGGATATTCTAAATCCAATGGCTTGTGCATGCTCAGTCATCGGCTGTGTAGATGGCGCTGAAGTGCAGAGGTCCAGACGTCGATTCACCAATCAGAAGCGTGCTGGCTGGAAGTGGTGGTTGGGTGATCGACAAAGGTGGAGGGGGGAGGTGAAGAGCGAGTGTCTGATATGTATGTGCTTGGCAGAAACGTATTTTACTCAATATGTACTACACTTGCTTGTAGTATCTAGATGTTGTAGATGTACTGAAGTAACATGATGATAGGAAAGAGCAGGCCAAATCTCTCTTGAAGGAGATTATCGTAACAGCTTTCCCCTGAAGCCTGCTAACAGAAGTTTTGTTAAGAAAATCATCTTAAGTGCTTACCAGTTGAACCCTGAAGCACACAGACAAAAGTTTAGAAATTTAAAGAAGGAAAATGAACAAACAATTGCAGATTTCACCAGGTTAAAAACTAATTACTGTAACAGATGGCCTAAATCACTCTCAATCACAGAGTATGATGCTCTTAATAATCTTCTTATAACAGAAGAAGTGTTGTCATGTCTTACAGACAAATTATCTACATTTATGGCAGAGCAGAAAGACTTAACAGATATTTATGAGCTGTCTAAGCTCGCTGATGAGCATGAATTGTTAACTAAGGCACATATTAAGGCCCAATCACCTAAGTTTAACCGTAGAGTAAATTATGATGATCACAGAAATACTTATCAGAACCAACCCAGTACTAGTGCTTCAGCTACTCCCATGAACTCTTCTCTTATAAAACCTAATCCTGCTACTTCATTGTCAGGAATATCAAATATTAGTAATGTTAATTCTAACCCTACACTTGGTTCCACAGGTGTGTCCACTGTAAGGTAATGTACCCATTGTAAGAGAAAAGGCCATGTGATTAATTCATGTTTTATTCTGCACCCTGAGTTACGACCAACTGGTCTCATTTATTGTAGAGGTGTGCAGAATAAATTAACTAATGAACATGTCACTGTAAACCCCAATTGGGTGAAACAGTATTCTCCATATATGTCTTCAGGTGAAGTTTTGTGTGTAACTGGGAAGTGGAAGCCAGTGGTTCTTCTTCTTGATGCTGGTGCTTCCCAAACAATAATTTCAGCCAGTATACTCTCTAATGTTTGAAAGAGAGATACTGGGAAGTCTGTAGTTCTTCAGAGTATTGCATGATGTAAAACTGTACCTCTGATAGATCTTTATTTGAGATCCACCATTACTCCAAGTGTATGCACTGTGGGTGTTAGTACACAGTTGTCCATCCCAGGTGTGGATGTTTTATTGGGAAATGATGTGGCAATAAATCATGTTGTGGGGGAGATTGATCCCAGTTTGTTTAAACAGCCAATTGCAGACCCTGTTGTTTATTCTGCCTGTGCTGAAGTTAGTTCTATGAATGAACAATCTGTTGTAGCAGATGGTTTTATACATCCTACCTGTGCTGATGTAAGTACTATTATTAATCCAGTTGTCAGTTCTGATGTTGTTACTCAAGTATTTGTTCCAGTAACCAGTACCCCTTTAGAGGAGAAGTGGGATGTGGTTGTTCCAGATTTATGTGTGGCCAACCTAGTTGTTGAGAGTAAGCCTGGTACTATGACTCTGCTTTATTCCAATCCAGTAGATGATTTGGGAAAGGATGTCCATGTACCATTGTCTTGCCCGCTCACTACGAACGTTGTGCCAGGAGTTGAGAGAAACTTAAAAGCCACGACTCTATTGTATTCTAGCCAAGTGAATGGTTTAGCACAAGATGTCGGGTTGGCAGAAGTATTCCCGCTCACTCCAAGTTTAGAATCAGTTTACAAGTTAGGATCAGTTGTCGAGAGTAAGTCTGTTGTAGAGGCCCTGCCTCACCCTAGTGAAGGTGATAGTAAAGGGGAGGAGGCCAAACTACCTGTTACTTGCCCGCTCGCTTCAGATTCCTTTAGTTTATGTAAGTTGAGTAGAACTGACCCAAGATTTCAGAGAGAAGCAAGGAGACAGTCTGTACTGTAGATCCAGTTATGGAGAGTGTGGGAAAGCAGCCAGAGGATCAGCTTCTGTCGAGTAGATGGAGACCCATTGAGCCTCCCTCTTCAGTTGTCTGTGAGGATGTGACCCAGCTTGGTAGTGTTATTGATTGTGAGAAGCCAGTACTCCAAGCAGCTCCTGATGTCATGGGAAGAAATTTTGGTAAATCGTGTATAACCATTAAGGGTGGTAAAGTTTCTTTTGGATCTAAGTTGCAGAGTTTTGTGGATTGTGTATCTTATTACATGGGGAGTATTTGTCATTGTGTCAGTTGAGTCAGAGTGTAGGTAGGATGTTGTTGCTATCTATTTTTATTCTGCAGAAGCCATTCTCTTTGGAAGTAATGGACTGTGGGACATCTTTGTCCAGCCTTGTGGTTGAGCAGAGAGAGTTTACTCAAGTAAGTTGTGCATCCAGTTCTGAGGAAGTGATGAGTCATACTAGAGCAGTGTCTCCACTTTCAGTTCCAGTTTATTTTGATATACGAGTAGTGAACAACATATATGTTCCACTCAAGTGTTGTGTTGACTTTCAGAGTCAAATTGGTGTTGAAGGATTTAATCAAACTTGGGAGCAGATGTTTGAGGCTCCAGGTGTGTGTTTCAAGTTGGGGGACAAGGTTATCCTACCTAGTTGTAATAATTGTGAAGGGTTACAGATTATCCTTGGGTGGTTCCTAGGTAATCTGATGTGCATCTTCAAGATGATGAGACCCTTAAACCTTTTGTTTGATTGTTTGTCACCAGAAGGAAATCACTTGGGAAGTGAAATCCATGGTAAGGGTTATAAAGTTTTCAGCATGTTTTAGTAAGTTTTTTTGAAGACTAGATGGCTTATGAGAGTTTGTGTTGTGTTCAATTCCACCATCAAAGGGAGTGAACTTGTTTTTGGAGTTGTGACTGAGATATGGTGCCTAGGCATAAGCCTGTTTTCTTTAGCTGATCGTCATGACAGAGTTATGAGGAAATTAACTTAAGTGTTTCTTAAGGATCATCTGAGTCAGTTCGATCAGGTAGTCTTTGCACTAATCTCGGAGTGTAATTATTGGTTTGGAGGTCAAAGGTTTGCTAAGTCGTTTTGTTGTGCTTCTGAAGGGTCTATGAGTGAAGAAGTTTTATATGTAATTGTGAGGTTTCATGCTAATTTCTCTAATTTTAGTATTCATTGGACGAGAGTATGTGTTCCACAGTGGATCAAGTGCGATGAGAACCATATGTCTTTGTCAGGGCATACCCAGGAGAAGTCCCTAAACTACTTTACATCCAGTCAGCTTCAATTAAGCAGTTCAGCTCCGGAAAAAAGGAGAAATGGAAAATGGAGTCTGTTCTGGAAAATGTCACCATATAGAAAATGGATAATCTGGAAACATGGGACTGATCTCAGATCAGTAGTAGAAACAGATGGAAAGATAAATTGCAGCACTGACTTTGTGAAAGCAGTTCATTTATTGACAGTTCTATTCATGGTAATAATAATAATGTTGTTAATAGGGATGTGAAATATATTCTGAAATTAAGTGAAATAAATGAGATAGTACCCTGGAGAGATAAAGTTACATACTCCAGAGGAACGTATGTGAAATCCCTGATATGTAGCAACAGTGATGTAGACCAACTGGTCTACATCTACATCAAGATCACAAGACTGAACTTTTTTGTTTTCATGTAAGAATATATTGGAAGTGTTTTCATTTTTGTTCAGATATATGTCCCTATTGCTTTTACATGTTTGATGTAATTAATTCAATAAATATCAAGTG
Organism: Procambarus clarkii; assembly: GCF_040958095.1. Lineage (NCBI taxonomy): Eukaryota > Metazoa > Arthropoda > Malacostraca > Decapoda > Cambaridae > Procambarus > Procambarus clarkii. The sequence continues at coordinate 24,351,886 of NC_091217.1, read as the reverse complement.
TCACACATTTTTACTTTCAGAAAAAATGCCATTGATCTTCAATCAATAGCATTTTTTTTTCTTGAAGGTGGAAGTGTTACGTATCTCTAGTTGGATACGTATATGAATTCATGATAAAACTTATCAAGTTCAATTTCATCATTATCTGTATATGTAAACATATATTCTTGAAATGTATCGTATAGTGACGCAATATCAGTGGGGACAGGAGCGGGGTTGCTCTTCACACGTCTAATACTTGTTGGATTCGGGGAAATTAGATTGCTGGACCTGTTCAGTTACGGTAGATCCAGATGTCACCTTTATTATTATATTACTGTAATTAAGCATGTGGCATTGTAATGTATATTATTTGCTAGTGACCATTATATTATAGTTTGCATTCATATACATTTGAGAACAATTGTTTGTTCAATTAGTTGTAAATATTTAAAAGTTCTTATTTACCATCCCTCATCCTGGATGGAGGCGGAGGGAGGGAGACAGAGAATTATGGGTAGGGACAGCGAGAGAGTCAGTTAGCTGTGAGACGTCGTCTTGGTAACATTTAAGTTGAGTTTCTGTTTTCTGTTGTAGATAGGTAGCATAATTTTGTTTGGTTGACAGTTTCCTTTAATTATTTAGCCATTTATTAAGTGATTGCCATCTTAAATAATATTGATATTATATGCTTTTAGTTTGTATATAAATATATTATAATCTATACAGATGTTCTATACTTCAACCAACCAGGTGTATATTTGTTGTTCTTTCATATTTAGATACAGTTCTTTCCCCTAGATTATTAATATTATACTGTAACCGATATATGAGCTGTGCGAACGATAGGTAACAGTGTCCACCGACCGCTCTTGCGTCATCGCCCCTTAATACTCTATTCTTTACATTTCCAACCAAACCCTTTATTGACTTTATTTACCATATTCTCCATGCATGCTCTTTATTCTTTACATTTCCAACCAAACCCTTTATTGACTTTATTTACCATATTCTCCATGCATGCTCTTTGATAAGAGTCCATTTTCCCTCACATAGTTAGGCTATTCCGGTTCACGTTATTCCTAACAATCTCCAGCTGAGAAGGTACTACTTTTCTTGGCGGAGTATTACTGGTGACTCGTGGCCCCACAGATATCAGCAATAGATTTATTCCAATAATACATTGTCCACTGTGTCCACCAACAAATTCTACTGGAAACTAACCTTCACAAGATGTAAGGTTCGTAACACCGCCCCATCGCAGTGCCCAGTCTAAAAGCAAATCCCGTAAGGAAACATGAAAAGGCAAGAGGCTTGCAGAGAGAGCCTTCTTCGTCTCAGAATTGTGAAGAATGAGGTGGTAGATGGTAGTAGATGGTGGTAGACGGTAGTAGATGGTGGTAGTTATGGTGGTGGTTAAGATGGTGTCGGGGTGATAAAAAAACACACTGCCGGAGGGTGGCATTTTATGTTGATGTTCCCAATTGTTGGTATTATTCGTGTGGGCGTGTATTAGTTGTGTGTCGGGCTTGTGAGCCCCAGGGGACTGGTGTTTGAGCAAGGTGTTTACCCCAGGCCACAATGGTAGGGTGGAGCTGAGTGTGGAGGGGGAGTTGCCTGGCTTAGGGGTGGAAGCTCCCACAGTAGAAACAGAACAGATGACGCCATTTAGGTCCGTCCAAGACCATTATTAACTCTACAACTAATAATTGTCCAGGAAGAGACAGAAGCTGCTATACCCCACTTCCACACTCCTCTCCTACCGTCCATTTCAGCCAATTGACCCATCCCTTCTCCGCACAAAACACATTTCCTATTTACATTATGCAACCCCCCCCCCTCACCCTTCATTCCCTTTCCTCCCACCCCATCCCCCCCACCATACACCACTGGTGTCCCCTACTCTCCACTTTTTAGCATTTTCTACCCCCCTCCTGATTTTTTTTTAGTATCTAAACGAGTTTATTTCAGTTTAGTGTGTGGCGGGTGCGTTTAGCGGGAGGTGGCTGGCCTCTTCAGCAGGTAGTAGGTGCGTTTGTTGGGTAGTGAGTGCGTTTAGCGATACAGTGTCTGTGTTTACAATGGGTGGCTGTGTTTTAGGGAACTAGAAGTTGGTTTAGCGGTCAGCTGGGGGGTGGTTATTTTGGTGACAAGTGTGTTTAGCGAGCGGCAGTTACAATTACGTGAAGCAGGTACGTTTAACGGGGGGTCGGGTGCGTTGAAATGAGCTGACTAGTGTTAACCAGGGCGCTGGCCGGCACGGCACCGCGACAACCGCCTTGATTGCCAGTTGAATTACCAACCATGGCCGATAATGGGGCTTCACATGTTTAATTGTGCTTTATGGTGTCTGAAAGGTCGCTAAACACACCCCAGTTCCGGGGGTGTGTTTAGCGACCGGTGTCTGGACGTTTAATAATATTGTCTGCACGTGAGCGGCGTTTTAATCAGCTTTTAAACCCCCCTTTTCTCTGCTCGTGCAATTTCTGTTGTGTATGTGAGCTCCATGTTATCGCGTTGAGGCAATTGGGGATCATCAGCTCTTTTGTTGCTCTGTGGAATTTATATTTTTCCTAGGGGAAAAAAATCCAAGAGTCCGGATGTCGGAAAATCCGATACCATTTAATAATATCAATGCAATTGCAGATAATATTGCGGCGTTGTATAAACAAGTTAATCCATAGAAAATGGAATTTTCCGTCTATAGAAACCGGGATATCATTACCACATACTATTATAATTTCACCAGCTATTCTGCTGGGAATTATTCTTAAATACATTAGTCTTTGGACTTTACCATCATAAAAACATCTCATATAAATTAACTTAATTATCAATATTAAAATAGAGTAAAAGTGACCATTCTATCAGTTACTGTCATCTCTACAAAGTGAGGGAGGCGTCAGTGGTGAGGGAGTGGTCAGCCATTGTTGTTTAAGACCAGAGGCGCACGGGAGCAAATACGGCTCCTGTTAATTTCTCTTGGACGAAGTGTTATGGAAACCAAAGGTCTACCATTATCAACACGCTGTCAACAAATATAAGGAAAGTGTTCTGCCAAAACCCATTTATCTAATCATTTTTGGCCATTAATGTCAGTAGATAGGGGCGAGCCGGTTAGAATGTGAACAGCCTCTTAATAAAAGGTTATTAAGCCTTGGTCTTTATGGTTCATTGTACAGTGTTTTCTCTGATATAGCTGTCATATATTAGGATTCTGGTTTTTAGCTAGTGACAGGTCAAGAAGAGGAAGCATGCTTTATGTATCAGTTACTAGGGTGACGGAAGCTGCCTCACACAGAGAAAATTTGGTGTCTACATCTTAGTTATACCTGGTGGACTAAGGCTTGCTGTACAAATAAGATAAGGAACCTCTTCAATGTATACTAATATGTAGTTTAATACTGTAGTTTGATTGGCTGCATATATATTAATTCAATATAAACCCCCCTAATGTGTATGGATTGATTTGTGAGATTATTGCAGAAATACAGTCCACTTAACATCATACAAATTGCTATCGAAATATATAAATAAACGTAAATATAGATTCTATATAAATTCATATAAATTAAATATATATAAATCTCACAGGTCGGTTCCCACAGCTTCCACATAATCCAAAAAATGCGCAAAAACTTACCCCGGCATTGGACCTATATATATATATATATATATATATATATATATATATATATATATATATATATATATATATATATATATATATAGATATATATATATATATATATGCGAACAAGCCTGAATGGTCCCCAGGACATATGCAACTGAAAACTCACACCCCAGAAGTGACTCGAACCCATACTCCCAGAAGCAACGCATCTGGTATGTACAAGACGCCTTAATCCACTTGACCATCACGACCGGACATAATGAGGTGATAGCCGAGGCTATTTGAACCACCCCACCGCCGGCACTCGGATAGTTATCTTGGGCATAGCATTTTACCAAATCACCTCATTCTTTGGGGCAACACGTGAGGAACACAAATGCGAACAAGCCTGAATGGTCCCCAGGACATATGCAACTGAAAACTCACACCCCAGAAGTGACTCGAACCCATACTCCCAGAAGCAACGCATCTGGTATGTACAAGACGCCTTAATCCACTTGACCATCACGACCGGACATAATGAGGTGATAGCCGAGGCTATTTGAACCACCCCACCGCCGGCACTCGGATAGTTATCTTGGGCATAGCATTTTACCAAATCACCTCATTCTTTGGGGCAACACGTGAGGAACACAAATGCGAACAAGCCTGAATGGTCCCCAGGACATATGCAACTGAAAACTCACACCCCAGAAGTGACTCGAACCCATACTCCCAGAAGCAACGCATCTGGTATGTACAAGACGCCTTAATCCACTTGACCATCACGACCGGACATAATGAGGTGATAGCCGAGGCTATTTGAACCACCCCACCGCCGGCACTCGGATAGTTATCTTGGGCATAGCATTTTACCAAATCACCTCATTCTTTGGGGCAACACGTGAGGAACACAAATGCGAACAAGCCTGAATGGTCCCCAGGACATATGCAACTGAAAACTCACACCCCAGAAGTGACTCGAACCCATACTCCCAGAAGCAACGCATCTGGTATGTACAAGACGCCTTAATCCACTTGACCATCACGACCGGACATAATGAGGTGATAGCCGAGGCTATTTGAACCACCCCACCGCCGGCACTCGGATAATTATCTTGGGCATAGCATTTTACCAAATCACCTCATTCTTTGGGGCAACACGTGAGGAACACAAATGCGAACAAGCCTGAATGGTCCCCAGGACATATGCAACTGAAAACTCACACCCCAGAAGTGACTCGAACCCATACTCCCAGAAGCAACGCATCTGGTATGTACAAGACGCCTTAATCCACTTGACCATCACGACCGGACATAATGAGGTGATAGCCGAGGCTATTTGAACCACCCCACCGCCGGCACTCGGATAGTTATCTTGGGCATAGCATTTTACCAAATCACCTCATTCTTTGGGGCAACACGTGAGGAACACAAATGCGAACAAGCCTGAATGGTCCCCAGGACATATGCAACTGAAAACTCACACCCCAGAAGTGACTCGAACCCATACTCCCAGAAGCAACGCATCTGGTATGTACAAGACGCCTTAATCCACTTGACCATCACGACCGGACATAATGAGGTGATAGCCGAGGCTATTTGAACCACCCCACCGCCGGCACTCGGATAGTTATCTTGGGCATAGCATTTTACCAAATCACCTCATTCTTTGGGGCAACACGTGAGGAACACAAATGCGAACAAGCCTGAATGGTCCCCAGGACATATGCAACTGAAAACTCACACCCCAGAAGTGACTCGAACCCATACTCCCAGAAGCAACGCATCTGGTATGTACAAGACGCCTTAATCCACTTGACCATCACGACCGGACATAATGAGGTGATAGCCGAGGCTATTTGAACCACCCCACCGCCGGCACTCGGATAATTATCTTGGGCATAGCATTTTACCAAATCACCTCATTCTTTGGGGCAACACGTGAGGAACACAAATGCGAACAAGCCTGAATGGTCCCCAGGACATATGCAACTGAAAACTCACACCCCAGAAGTGACTCGAACCCATACTCCCAGAAGCAACGCATCTGGTATGTACAAGACGCCTTAATCCACTTGACCATCACGACCGGACATAATGAGGTGATAGCCGAGGCTATTTGAACCACCCCACCGCCGGCACTCGGATAGTTATCTTGGGCATAGCATTTTACCAAATCACCTCATTCTTTGGGGCAACACGTGAGGAACACAAATGCGAACAAGCCTGAATGGTCCCCAGGACATATGCAACTGAAAACTCACACCCCAGAAGTGACTCGAACCCATACTCCCAGAAGCAACGCATCTGGTATGTACAAGACGCCTTAATCCACTTGACCATCACGACCGGACATAATGAGGTGATAGCCGAGGCTATTTGAACCACCCCACCGCCGGCACTCGGATAGTTATCTTGGGCATAGCATTTTACCAAATCACCTCATTCTTTGGGGCAACACGTGAGGAACACAAATGCGAACAAGCCTGAATGGTCCCCAGGACATATGCAACTGAAAACTCACACCCCAGAAGTGACTCGAACCCATACTCCCAGAAGCAACGCATCTGGTATGTACAAGACGCCTTAATCCACTTGACCATCACGACCGGACATAATGAGGTGATAGCCGAGGCTATTTGAACCACCCCACCGCCGGCACTCGGATAGTTATCTTGGGCATAGCATTTTACCAAATCACCTCATTCTTTGGGGCAACACGTGAGGAACACAAATGCGAACAAGCCTGAATGGTCCCCAGGACATATGCAACTGAAAACTCACACCCCAGAAGTGACTCGAACCCATACTCCCAGAAGCAACGCATCTGGTATGTACAAGACGCCTTAATCCACTTGACCATCACGACCGGACATAATGAGGTGATAGCCGAGGCTATTTGAACCACCCCACCGCCGGCACTCGGATAGTTATCTTGGGCATAGCATTTTACCAAATCACCTCATTCTTTGGGGCAACACGTGAGGAACACAAATGCGAACAAGCCTGAATGGTCCCCAGGACATATGCAACTGAAAACTCACACCCCAGAAGTGACTCGAACCCATACTCCCAGAAGCAACGCATCTGGTATGTACAAGACGCCTTAATCCACTTGACCATCACGACCGGACATAATGAGGTGATAGCCGAGGCTATTTGAACCACCCCACCGCCGGCACTCGGATAGTTATCTTGGGCATAGCATTTTACCAAATCACCTCATTCTTTGGGGCAACACGTGAGGAACACAAATGCGAACAAGCCTGAATGGTCCCCAGGACATATGCAACTGGGAGTATGGGTTCGAGTCACTTCTGGGGTGTGAGTTTTCAGTTGCATATGTCCTGGGGACCATTCAGGCTTGTTCGCATTTGTGTTCCTCACGTGTTGCCCCAAAGAATGAGGTGATTTGGTAAAATGCTATGCCCAAGATAACTATCCGAGTGCCGGCGGTGGGGTGGTTCAAATAGCCTCGGCTATCACCTCATTATGTCCGGTCGTGATGGTCAAGTGGATTAAGGCGTCTTGTACATACCAGATGCGTTGCTTCTGGGAGTATGGGTTCGAGTCACTTCTGGGGTGTGAGTTTTCAGTTGCATATGTCCTGGGGACCATTCAGGCTTGTTCGCATTTGTGTTCCTCACGTGTTGCCCCAAAGAATGAGGTGATTTGGTATAATGCTATGCCCAAGATAACTATCCGAGTGCCGGCGGTGGGGTGGTTCAAATAGCCTCGGCTATCACCTCATTATGTCCGGTCGTGATGGTCAAGTGGATTAAGGCGTCTTGTACATACCAGATGCGTTGCTTCTGGGAGTATGGGTTCGAGTCACTTCTGGGGTGTGAGTTTTCAGTTGCATATGTCCTGGGGACCATTCAGGCTTGTTCGCATTTGTGTTCCTCACGTGTTGCCCCAAAGAATGAGGTGATTTGGTAAAATGCTATGCCCAAGATAACTATCCGAGTGCCGGCGGTGGGGTGGTTCAAATAGCCTCGGCTATCACCTCATTATGTCCGGTCGTGATGGTCAAGTGGATTAAGGCGTCTTGTACATACCAGATGCGTTGCTTCTGGGAGTATGGGTTCGAGTCACTTCTGGGGTGTGAGTTTTCAGTTGCATATGTCCTGGGGACCATTCAGGCTTGTTCGCATTTGTGTTCCTCACGTGTTGCCCCAAAGAATGAGGTGATTTGGTAAAATGCTATGCCCAAGATAACTATCCGAGTGCCGGCGGTGGGGTGGTTCAAATAGCCTCGGCTATCACCTCATTATGTCCGGTCGTGATGGTCAAGTGGATTAAGGCGTCTTGTACATACCAGATGCGTTGCTTCTGGGAGTATGGGTTCGAGTCACTTCTGGGGTGTGAGTTTTCAGTTGCATATGTCCTGGGGACCATTCAGGCTTGTTCGCATTTGTGTTCCTCACGTGTTGCCCCAAAGAATGAGGTGATTTGGTAAAATGCTATGCCCAAGATAACTATCCGAGTGCCGGCGGTGGGGTGGTTCAAATAGCCTCGGCTATCACCTCATTATGTCCGGTCGTGATGGTCAAGTGGATTAAGGCGTCTTGTACATACCAGATGCGTTGCTTCTGGGAGTATGGGTTCGAGTCACTTCTGGGGTGTGAGTTTTCAGTTGCATATGTCCTGGGGACCATTCAGGCTTGTTCGCATTTGTGTTCCTCACGTGTTGCCCCAAAGAATGAGGTGATTTGGTAAAATGCTATGCCCAAGATAACTATCCGAGTGCCGGCGGTGGGGTGGTTCAAATAGCCTCGGCTATCACCTCATTATGTCCGGTCGTGATGGTCAAGTGGATTAAGGCGTCTTGTACATACCAGATGCGTTGCTTCTGGGAGTATGGGTTCGAGTCACTTCTGGGGTGTGAGTTTTCAGTTATATATATATATATATATATATATATATATATATATATATATATATATATATATATATATATATATATATATATATATATATTTATACATACAATATTACAGTCATTCACGAAAAATAACCAAGAAATGTATGATATCCTGGAGGATCGGGATATCTTGGTGCTTAAGGTAACTTTAGAGAACTAGAAGGTGGAAGATCGAGACACAACATAGAGAGAATAATGGATATATAATGAAACACGGGAGACTTTTGTTAAAGAAATGTACAACATGGCCATGTATTCGGCATCAGGCCCGGATTCCAGGGCACTCCGTGTTTATAAAGAAGTGTAACGTAACAATAACACGAACACCTACCAACGTTCCGTGACGATTAAGGAGCATTGATACCTGCTTATGTTCCACGACTAAGAGGAGCATTGGTACCCGGCCACGTGTACCAACGGTACACGGGTCGAACGGGTACGAACGCTCCCACGCTTGCCCTGGTATAGGATTACATGGACAATTGACTTCGCCAATATTGACTTCATCTCATTATTAAGGTCTAGTTGATACCCAAGTCTGCTCTTGGTGTGTATGTACTCACCTAGTTGTGCTTGCAGGGGATGAGATTCAGCTCTTTGGTCCGTCAATCAACTTGTGTACAAATTCCTGAGCCTACTAGGCTCAGGAATTACAAGTAGTCACTAAAAACTTCCTTTCCACATCTGGAAGTTCACTACCCTAATATCTTCAGGTTTTCTTAGAACCGTCTACCAGGGGCCAGATTCAGGAAGGTACTTACGAAGGTTTTTCTTTTTAGCAACGAATGTTTTCCTTCTTAGCGCCTTCGTGGTGGCTACGTCGGTATTCAAGTAGCTACACTAAGTCGAAAACCCTTCGTAAGTTTGGTCCGGGATCTAAGTGTGGTTTCGACCACTCGTAGCTTTACGTAAACTGGAAATAACTAAATTTTTCTCTACTACATAACACTGGGATCGATTTTAAGATTTTGGAACATAAACAAAAGATTATAAAAATTGAATCTCGTGAAGAGGAGTCCTTCGTGTTAGTTATATATGCATTCTCTGCTTGAAACGTTGAGTAAATATGTCTTTTATGATATTAAAATTAGTTTTTAAAATTAGAATTAGCAAAATATTATACCCGTAGTTATTAAGAAAATAAACATTGGTGAACATGAAATATGAGAGAAGGTGATGAGCCCTGCCTGATGGGATCATTTACTATCACCAAATGCCCCTGATCACCTAGTAGTAAGGGTGTACCTTAGCTATACATACCCATTTCTAATTTATTTAGTTTGATTTTATTTTGAAATTAAATCTGGGTGAGACATAAAATAAAAATATGCTGCACAAATGATGTTAGGTAAGGAGAAGGGTAAAAATGTCAAAAACTTTATTCATTGAATACTTAAAGCTATAATTATGACTATATAGACTATTAAAAAAGAGCGAGGGAAGTAGGGGTCCAAGACCTCTTCCTGTTATACAACTTGGGTGTGGAACAAGTAATTATCAAAAGAAGGCACCATGCCGGGAAGGCTATGTAGCAGTAAGGCAGTTAGGTGAGGCAGCTACTTATTTGAGAAATGCTTATTTTATTTACCTTATAAGCTGAGGCAACTTATTTTATTTGAGGAATACTCAGCTGATTCCTCTACATTTAACATGAAACAAATTTGTGTCCAAGACCTTTCCTGTTACACAATTTGGCTGTGTGTAACCAAACTAGAAGTGCTCTACAAATCAAGGGACCCAGAATGTGGAAAGACCTTCTGAATCATGTCAAAGGCTGTACCTCTCTACACCAGTTTAAGAGTAAAACCAAGTACTACCTAATTAACTCCATGTAACCTAACTTACCCCCTAAATGTCAACCCATGTCTTCATATTTTTTAAACAAGGCTGTTCACCAACGTGTACAATTGCTGATTTCTGCTATGTTACCCCCTTTTTTTATTTTTTATTCCTTCTTTCAACACAATTTATACCTAATCCCGATTGCTATTAAGTTTTAGTCTAAGTGTTTTTCCCCCACACCTTGCCCGAAATGCTATGAGTATTAGTGGCTTTAGGTATTGTATGTACTAGCTCAAACTAGTACTGTTTGACAGTGCTGGTGCATTATTATTTTATGTAGTGCTGACCCTAATGGGTGGGACTGACCATTTATTGTGTAATTACATTTATTACATGTTTCTATATACATCTTTGAGTGTTACTGTAAGTTCACTACCCATCCAAGGCTGATTTTGAAGAGCTAGCCTAAGGCACACCTGTAGTGATACCAAGGCACCACTCAAATCTTAGTTGCTTATTATTAGGTAGGTAGCTAACCTCCAAATGAGGTAAATTACAATCAGCCTCAAGAAAATATCAGGCTATCAATAATTATACCTGGTCGACATAAAGGAGCAAGTACCATAGCTGTCCAAGTAGCTATATAAGCCCTATAAGACTCAAACTTACAGCCAGAATGGCTACTCCAGAAAAAACTGCAAGAACCTTGAAAGGTCTTCAAAATCACCTGTCAAGACTACTTGACAAATGTGACAACTGCTTAGGAACTAACTCAGTTGACGTCTTCAGACTAAAGATTTCCACAAAGGTGGCTAGCCAAAAATATGACCATGTAAAGGATATTATCGAGTCTTATAGGAACATACTCCTTGTCAGTAATACTGACCCAGACGAATTGAGTCTGATAGAATCTGATCTTGCCGGCTTTGAAGATATAATTCAAGACAAGTTAGATCACTATAAGAAAGTGCTTGCGACACATAATGTTCCTGAGTGGTTAGAACATTTTTGTAGTAGACCTACACCCAAGCAAGCACCCAGCTCAGATGAAATAGATGAGCTTCCTCAAAATGAGGAGAATCCTTTAATCAATACTGATCACTACACAGGATCAACAACTGAAGTTCAACCTTCATTTTCTACCATCTCATCTAATACAACTTCACGTAATAATTTATTTACAGAGTCTGATCAATTTTCAGACAGCTCTTCTCAATGTTCCCTGGATTCTATAAATTCAATGCATGAGGCTACTGAATTAACTAGCTCCTCACAGGAACCCAGAGAAACAAGTGAAGCTGCAGATGAAACTCTTAGTGAAGCTGTAATAATCAGTGAATCTGAACCAGAAAATGATAAAGCTGAAGCTGCAGCAGCAGCCGAAGCTGTAATTAAAGCTGAAGCTGAACAAGAAGCCTTAAGCAACACAAATAATAGTCATAATTACTCACACCAGCCTTCAAGAGTAAGTGCTAACAATGAGAAGACTGTTATAAACCTTGTACACAAATTACTAGATTTATCTCAACCAGAACAATCAGTTGACTCTTTACAAGCCTTTAGTTTTCAGCTTGAGTCACTGTTTAATTCCTTCAGTAGAGGTGGATCACCCAACTGCTGAGTGGATGACTAAAATTATCATCCAGAGAAAATTGTCTGGTAACACACTCAATAAATTATATTTATACCAGAATGGTAATGTCCTGTCAATACAGGATATATTTGCAGGTTTGCGCAATATGAGCAATCAATCAGCAAACCAGGCACTTAATGCCTCTTCTGAATGCACCGAAACTGTACCCACATCAGTTTTCTTACCTGGAACTCCTAAAGTGACTATGTCACTAGGTAACAAGGGTACTAATAATCGATGTAATAACAATAGATTAAACACTGATTCATCAGTAAGGCCCAAGAGCCTCATAAGTGCTCCTAAGACTCCAAAGAGCACTCCCAAGAGCCCAGTAATTGGTCCCCAGAATACACCAAGTACTCCCAAGAGAATACATACCAAGCAAATGCAAGCAGCAAAACCTTCATAACCTGCAGTTACTGTTTTACCTAAACAGGTAACCCCTAAACGAGCTGTAGGATGGGGAATATGCTTGTTTTGCAATCAAAAACATTCTCTGTACAAATGTACTAATTACCCTAATAGAGACACAAGAGTCAGACGACTCAAACAGTTACACAAATGTACTAGGTGTCTCAAAACACAAAATGTTAATAGCTGTGACACCCCACTGAACACCTGCAATAGGTGTAGAAGGGGCAAGCATCATGCTGCACTGTGCAAATTTGTCAAGACAAATTCTGTCAATCCTAAAATAGGAGGTAGAGAATCTACATCAGTACAGTGCTGCAAGGTGCGAGATGTGTTCAGCGTAATTTCACCAGATCTCAAGTGGATGCAACCATGCCCATTGCCCAACTTCAAGTAAAGAACAAAGGAGCCAAGATCACCACTCGTGGATTATTTGATCAAGGATCCCAGAGAACTTTCCTTACTCAGAAAGCGGCAGAGGCACTCAATTTACAACCAATCAGACAGGTAAACTTAAACCTGTCAGGGTTCATGATAATTCGAGGACCCCAAGAATACACCGTGGTTCAACCGCTTGTACGACTAGGTAGTCATGTCAAGGCTATCAAAGCCATTGTTGTAGATCAAATACCTTTTGACCTAAATATTAAGGGTCTGGGGTACACAGCCCACTTCCTGCAGGAACGTGAAATTAATTTAGCTGACAACAAGTTAACGTCTGACCGCCTTAACAATATAAATGTGCTAGTGGGAGCAGACTACTATTACCTATTCATAACTGGACATGTTAAACGATTGGGCATGAATATGCTCCAATCTGCAGGTGGCTACTTACTTACAGGTAAAGTTCTGAATATGAGCAAACCTAGGCCTGCCAACAATAATAAATTAGTCAGCAGTAAATCAATCAATTCTCCAGCAGCAAGCTAAAATGAGAAACACAGCTGAGTAATAAATCCAGATTGAATGTAGTACAATTCGTATTCGCCGAGATATTTCATGGCTCTCAGTGGAAAACCAGTGGTCCACTGGTAGGATTAATCGTAGCAATAATTAAATTTCCAGCAACCTTAGGTTTCCTTACGTTTAATGCATTACCATTAAACCATAAGCATTGTTACTTAACATGCTTAATGAGCTCAATATAGCTCACTTTTGAGTTAACGTAATATTTGAGCGATTTAATGTTCCCCATGCTAATACGAGCACTGCTCGCCATGACAATTGAACGCTACAATGCTCCACCTCGTTAATTTGAGTTCAATATAACTCACCCTGAGTTAGTGTAACAATGGAGCCCTTTAATGTTCCTCCATGCTAATACGAGCATTGCTCGCCATGATAATTGAACGCTACAATGCTCCCCGCGCTAATTCGTGCACTGCTCACCAAAGAATCTGCCTAGATTCCGTGCTTAGGTATTCTTCAACAAGGATCTTGCACTAATAACCCGAGCTGATCTTACAGCTCCCCTGTGAATTAACGTGATAATTCAGTGCTTTATTGTTCCCCATATGAATTCGAGCTCAATACTGCTCGCCATGATAATTGAACTTTACAATGCTCCACCTCGTTAGTTCGAGCTCAATATAGCTCACTCTATTAACTATTAACGAGCTCAATATAGCTCACAATGTTAACGAGTTTAATATAGCTCACCCTGTTATCGAGCTCAATACAGCTCACAATGTTAATTCGATTACATTACTGCTCACAAAGCTAGAGTAACTCCACTAAGAATTAATGAGTTATCACAATTAGCTTAGTCCTCTACTTAGGTAGGTTAGAAATTTAAACCATTTATTTAGGTAGGTTTAGGGACTTTAGTTAGTGTTAACTGAGTACTAGCCTAGTCTGTACTCACGATTAATTACAGTTGAATATACTTACAGAGACTGATTTAATAAACTCAATTCTCATCTAAAGTTGAGGATGTATTAATGAGTTTCCAGTATCAAGCCTATGAGCTGCAATTCAATTAGCTCATAAGTCAGAATGACTAGGCTACTAATCTCACTGTCGACTCAGAATCTTCCTTGATTTTAATGAACAAACCTTTTCAGTTCTCTAATATTACACTATTTTAGCTAGTTAGCAACTTAGTTATACCATCAGTCAGAATGACTACTGCACGGCAGAGCATATTAAATCAAATTTCTTCATTTGATTTTGAGGTGATCATGATGCCCCGTGATGTTATTGTCTAGTAACTCAATAGTTACAAGTCACAGCGACCCTAGACAGTGACCTTACTGTAGTGTCAGAGTCTCCTTGATCTTGAATGACCCAATAATACTTTAATTACTGTATAATAATGTAGAATACAACTTATACAATAATGTTATCAGTTCTTAAGAACATTTTCTGAATTTGCCACAGGTCAGCAACTACTTAATACAACCATTACATATCACTGCGACCCTAGTTGTTGAGTTTATTGTAAGCTTTAGAGAGTTCTTGATTACAGATAACTTAACCATTTAATATTCAATGTTTAATTCATGTTCCCACAATGTTTTATCTGTCTCTGACAGATTCGGGACATTCGTTACTAACGTACTAATTTACTAATCCATAATATAACTTCGGAATAGGTACGTCAGTACTCAGAACTGCGACCCGAGAATCCCCCCCCCCTCAGAGTTATGTTGGAAATTTCCAACACTGGTACATCTCTATTGTATCACAATACACTATTGTTGTATATTAACAACAATATCAATTAACCTTACTAACTGTAATACTATCATAAATTAATATTTCTTTATCTGCGCATAAATTGTTGAAATTCTCACGACATAGAGAGAGGCAGGATTGCGTCAGATAATGTCTATCTAGACACATTTATTACCAATATGTTAGAGGATTGAATATGGTTCTCTACTTTTATCAGTATACTGTATAATAATTAGTTACTGATAATATAACTCCTAATGATCCAATAACCGAGAGTTATTAACTAAGATTATCACTAAATAACAGTTTTATCTGTTACATACGAACGCCATGAAAATGTTTCCCATTTCTCGTTAATAAGGAAATGGTGTTTAATCAACACTATGTAGAGAGAATATAAACAATATAGTTCCCTACAATTGCAACCCTATTCTTTTAGAGCATTACTTCAATAATTACACGGAAAAGAATGATCTGTGATTACTAAATTCTATTGTGAATGCGAGGAGGGGGTTGAGGGGGAGGCGAGCGGTGAGCCGCAATTAGTCCTCACGTGTTCGAATAGCGATCAGGAAGGGAAGACGCGTGGTGGTGTGACAAGAGTTTTCCAACATTAATTACGTTACAACTCTACCAATAGTCACCAATTACCTCCCCACGTGTTCTACAGTGCCATGCCAGTTAATAACGCGTCAACAATTGAAGTCACGGCCTGTAATTATGCGTACACAGCAGTGGACGCCTGGGACTGGCAGACGCGGTTTCGGCAGACTTTAGTATTTGATACACTCATGTTAAGTTAAGTATTAAGTATGTTAAGTATACCTTTCTAGTCTGATGCATCACTCCAGATTGTATATTTGTGAGTAGTCTGTCGTTACAAAGTACAACCAATAATCACACAACGTTAGTTGATTTTCTTCATTTATTTCAATTGTATATTTGTGGGTAGTCTGTCGTTACGAAATACAAGCAATAACCACACAACGTTAGTTGATTTTCTTCATTTATTTCAATTTCAATGAATATTGAAATAATTTATAGCCTAATACAATGCTACTTAATTATCCCTGATTGCAGCGTGTAGACGAGGAGTTAACAAGTTGTCTCTCATCACTCACGATAATTTCCACGGGTTTCTTCCTTATTGGGAGCATGTGGTCACGAGGACGAGTAACGAAACGGAATTACAGAAGTCGTCTTACAGTTAAGACACCCACTTTCGTATAAATATAGCTAAGATTATTAGTAGTTTCTATATAAATTCACATATAGGAATTTTACAGTGAATAATTTAATGCCAGGATTTATGGCTTAATGTTTAATGTGTTTTGCTCTTATTATTGCTCAATATGGCATAATCTTTTAATATATTCATTATTTGAGGTATCATATCTCTGAATCTATATTAGTTTAGATTTGCTATGTTACTAACTCAACAATGAACTAGTGACGAACCACACTGGTTTCTAAATATATATGAACTTCTAGAAATACCCCCTCCCCCCAATGTTGATATTTGAGGTTTTGACTTTAATTAATTAATAATACAGTCTATTCATTATTTTCAAGTGATTGTTAAGTTAATTATCGTACATAGGCACTGGTTCTATAGTGTCAATCTAATAATCACCTTTGTTTGTTTCCCTCTTTTCTCAAAAGTGGGTGGTCCTTCGATTTATGTCAATCATAATAATCAAATAATTTCAATATATGAGTTAAAGCCCCAGATACCCAACACTGCCTCTCAACTGTGTCTATTATTATTATTTTTGTCCCCACACCACACACCCCAGGAAACAGCCCGTGACAGCTGTTTAACTCCCAGGTATCTATTTACTGCTAGGTAACAGGGGCATAGGTTAAAAGAAACTCTGCCCATCGTTTCTCGCCGGCGCCTGGGATCGAACCTGGGACTACAGGATCACATGTCCAGCGTGCTGTCCGCTCGGCTACCGGCTCCCCTAGGCTGTGTGTGTGTGTGTGTGAACTCACCTATTTGTACTCACCTATTTGTGCTTGCGGGGGTTGAGCTTTGGCTCTTTGGTCCCGCCTCTCAACTGTCAATCAACTGGTGTACAGGTTCCTGAGCCTACTGGGCTCTATCATATCTACATTTGAAACTGTGTATGGAGTCAGCCTCCACCACATCACTGCCTAATGCATTTCATCTGTTAACTACTCTGACACTGAAAAAGTTCCTTCTAATGTCCCTGTGGCTCATGTGGGTACTCAGTTTCCATCTGTGTCCCCTTGTTCGCGTACCATCAGTGTTGAATAGTTTATCCTTGTTTACCCGGTCGATTCCCCTTAAGGATTTTGTAGGTTGTGATCATGTCTCTCCTTACTCTTCTGTCCTCCATGGTCGTAAGGTTCATTTCCCGCAGCCTTTCCTCGTAACTCATGCCACTTAGTTCTGGGACTAGTCTAGTGGCATACCTTTGGACTTTTTCCAGCTTTGTCTTGTGCTTGACAAGGTACGGGCTCCATGCTGGGGCCGCATACTCCAGGATTGGTCTTACATATATGGTGTACAAGATTCTGAATGATTCCTTACACAGGTTCCTGAACGCTGTTCTGATGTTAGCCAGCCTCTCATATGCCGCAGACGTTATGCTTTTTATGTGGGCTTCAGGAGACAGGTTTGGTGTGATATCAACTCCTAGATCTTTCTCTCTGTCCGTTTCATTATGCACTTCATCTCCTATTCTATATCCTGCGTCTGGCCTCCTATTTCCACTGCCTAGTTTCATTACTTTGCATTTACTCGGGTTGAACTTCAACAGCCATTTATTGGACCACTCACTCAGTTTGTCTAGGTCATCTTGTAGCCTTCTTCTATCATCCTCTGTTTCGATCCTCCTCATAATTTTTGCATCATCAGCAAACATTGAGAGAAATGATTCTATACCCTCTGGTAGATCATTTACATATATCAGAAACATTATAGGTCCAAGGACTGACCCCTGTGGGACTCCACTTGTAACGTCTCGCCAATCTGAGACCTCACCCATCACACTGACTCGTTGTCTCCTGTTGCTTAGGTACTCCTTTATCCAATGGAGTACCTTCCCCTTCACACTGGCCTGCATCTCCCGCTTTTTCACTAGCCTCTTGTATGATACTGAATCAAAGGCTTTCTGACAATCCAAAAATATGCAGTCTTCCCACCCTTCTCTTTCTTGCCTGATTTTTGTTGCCTGGTCGTAGAATTCAAGTAACCCTGTGAGGCAGGACCTGCTATCCCTAAACCCATGTTGATGCTGTGTTACAAAGTTCTTTCGCTCCAGGTGCTCCACTATCTTTCTTCGCACAATCTTCTCCGTCAGCTTGCATGGTATGCAGGTTAGGGACACTGGCCTGTAATTCAGTGCCTCCGGTCTATCCCCTTTCTTGTATATCTTAACTACATTAGCTGCTTTTCAAATTTCTGGCAGTTCCCTTGTTGCCAGTGATTTGTTATACACTATGGAGAGTGGTAGGCACAGTTCTTCTGCTCCTTCCTTTAGTATCCAAGGGGAGATTCCAATTGGGCCTATAGTTTTTGTCACATCCACACCAACACCTCCTCCTCCCCGTAAACACCTCCTGACTTCCCCGATGGTAATCTCAAACTCTTCCAGTGGTTCCTGGTTAGCTATTCCCTCTCTTATCTCTTGGATTTCTCCTTGCTCTAAGGTGAAGACCTCCTGGAATATTCAGTTCCTCACAGACTTCCTTGTCGTTTGTAGTGAATCCTTCTTCCCCTATTTTTAATTTCATGACTTGTTCCTTTATTGTTGTTTTTCTCCTGTTGTGGCTATGCAGCAATTTAGGCTGAGTCATTGCCTTGCTTGCGATGTCAATTTCGTATTGTCCTTCTGCCTCTCTTCCCTTCCAGACATATTCATTCCTGGCATTCTGATATCTTTCTCTGCTCTCAAGTGTCCTGTTATTCCTATAGTTTCTCCATGCCCTTTTACTTTGCTGCTTAGCTAGCCTATATCTCTGATTAAACCATGGGATTCTCATCTTCATTTCACTGTTTTCCTTTTGTACTGGGACAAACTTGTTTGCTGCATCCTTGCATTTCTGCGTGATGTAGTCCATCATATCTTGGGCAATCTTTCCCATGAGCTCTGTTTCCCATGCTATATCTGTTAGGAATTTTCTTATCTCCTCAAAGTTTCCCTTTCGGTATCCTAACCTTTTGTTTTCGGTATCCCTCCTCGAGTTCAATAACCCTTCTTCAATCAAGTACTCAAACACCAGTACACTGTGGTCGCTCATTCCTACTGGGGCATCAAAACCGATTTCTCTTATGTCGGAGTCGTCCAGAGTGAAGACTAGGTCGAGTCTCGCTGGTTCGTCATTTTCTCTCATCTTTGTGGGTTCTCTTACATGCTGGGTTAAAAAGTTCCTAGTCACCACCTCCAATAGTTTGGCTCTCCACGTATCCTCGCCTCTATGTGGTTCCTAGTTCTCCCAGTCAATCCTTCCGTGATTGAAGTCCCCCATGATGAGCAGGTGGGATCTATTTTTACAGGCAGCAGAGGCTGCCCTCTCAATTATAGTGTTAACTGCCATGTTGTTGTTTTCATACTCTTAACTTGGTCTTCTGTCATTTGGTGGAGGGTTATATATTACTGCTACTACTATTCTTGGTGCTCCCATTGTCATGGTGCCTGCTATGTAGTCTCTGAACTCCTCACAGCCCGGGATGGCCATCTCCTTAAAACTCCATTCCTTTCTCATGAGTAGGGCCACTCCGCCTCCTCCCCTACCTTCCCTCTCTTTCCTTATTACTGTCTACTCCTGGGGAAACATGGCATTCGTTATGATTCCAGAGAGTTTTTTTTCAGTGAGTCTGATTACATCTGGGTTCACTTCTTGTGCCCTTTCCCTTAGTTCACTTGCCTTGCTTGTGATCCCATCTATGTTCGAGTACATTAAGAACATTCGAGTACATCCCTGAAAATGACTCTCTTCTGCTTCTCCTCTGGGGGGGGGGGACCTGTGGGATCTGGGGTGAGCGGGAGCTGGGAGGATCTGGTATTGGGAGACTGGTGGAGGAGGAAGGGCTTGGGGGGGGGGTTGGAGGGAGGGTAAGGGGGGGGTGAGAGTAGGGGGGGGTGAGAGGGGGAGGGTAGGGGAGAGAGTGAGAGGGGGAGGGAGGGGGGGTGAGAGGGGGAGGGTTGGCGGGAGGAGAGGCTTGGGGGGATGGGGAGAAGGAGAGGGTTTTGGGGGGCAGAAAAGGGGGGGGGCTTGGGGTGAAAGGGAAGGCTGAGGTGGGTGAGGAAGAGGGAAGGGTTTAGGGGAGTGGTGGAAAGGGGAAGACTTAGGTGGGGTGGGGGAGAGTGGGGGGTGAGGGTGAATGGGGTGCTTGAGGGTGGCAAAGACGGGAGGGCTTGGGGATGGGGGAGAAGGGAGGTCCTGGGGGGGAGGGGTAAGTGGGAGGAAAGGGGTGAGTGGGGGTAGGGTGCCTTAGGTGGGTACTTAGTGGGGGACTGACAGGGGATGAGGCAGGTAGGGTGTCAGTTGGGTAGAATGTGGGGGTGGTGCCCCACTCCCTGTGGCTATTGCACTGTTTGAGGAGGATTCCCCACTCCCCTCCGGGGTTGTAGAGATCGGGGTTGTGGTTCTCTGATTCCTTTCTCTCTCCCTGCGCTCCTTCCTCGCATCTGCGGCCTGCTTTCTCTCTTCCCTTGTCGTATCCCTCTGCAGGAATACTTTTTTGAACTTCTGTACATTTGCTAGACTGCTCTTCCTTGCTAACAGTTCCTCTTTCGTGATTTCGCTCATGAATACCACCTTTATCATCTGGTCTCTGTCCTTGTTGTACTTTCCAAGCCTCAAAACCTTTTCAACATTTTGTTCATTTCCCTACATTCTTACCTCTTTCAGGATCTCGGTAACTATGTTTTTATCCTTGTCTCTCCGCTCCTTTGGGCTGGTCCCTGTTTGCTCTTAGTAGCAAAGTAGTTAGTAGCAGTAGCAGTAGCAGGCTAATGCCTGCTACTACTACTGCTCTTTTTCTCTCTATCAGCTAGCTAGTACATCTTGCTGCTTCCCGAGAGGAAGCCACTTCCATGGCAACTTCCCTAACTGCAGACCTAGCTTCAGGGCTCTTTTTAAGCATTTCAGCAAATGAAAGCTGTGTTGTGGAGGTCCCCTCCACAGTAGCATTCCCATCTCCCTGAGGTACGGTTTGTGTCTGGTATTGCAGAGGTGTCTTCAGGCATCTTAGCTCCTCCTTTGCTGCCCTTAGTTCATCCTGCAGGTTGGCTACTGTCTCCCTCATTACCCTCAGTCCTTCACTGAATAAATTGCACATTTGCTGGAATACTCCCTTCATCCAGGCTTTCTGTTCCATCCCATCCTCTGAGTTTGTTCCAGCCATGATTGTCATCCTGCGTTTGTCACCCCGAGTTCGTGCCCCTTCAATGTTTACCCTATAAGAGAGAGAGAGAGAGAGAGAGAGAGAGAGATGGGAGAGCAAGAGAGAGATAGAGATAGAGATAGAGAGAGAGAGAGAGAGATAGATAGAGAGAGAGAGAGAGAGAGAGAGAGAGAGAGAGAGAGAGAGAGAGAGAGAGAGAGAGAGAGAGAGAGAGAGAGAGAGAGAGAGAGAGAGAGAGAGAAACCCTCTGGAAGATCGTTTACATATATTAGAAACAGGATGGGTCCAAGTACTAAGCCCTGTGGGACTCCGCTGGTCACATCTCGCCACTCTGATGTCTCCCTCCTCACCGTTACTCGCTGTTTCCTGTTGCTGAAGTACTTCCTTATCCACTGTAGCACTTTCCTTTTTACTCCTGCCTGTTGCTCAAACTTTTTTTAACAGCCTTTTATGAGGTACTGTGTCAACGGCTTTCTGGCAGTCCAGGAAAATGCAGTCGACCCACCCTTCTCTTTCCTGCCTAATTTTTTTTGCCTGGTCATAGAATTCTATTAAACCTGTGAGGCATGATTTACCATCTCTGAAACCATGCTGGTGGTGCGTTACAAAGCTATTTCCCTCCAGTTGCTCTACGAGCCTTTTCCTCACGATTTTCTCCAGCACCTTGCATGGTATACAAGTTAGGGAAACTGGCCTGTAGTTCAGTGCCTCCTGCCTGTCACCCTTCTTGTATTTTGGGACTACGTTAGCTGTCTTCCAACTTTCTGGTAGGTCTCCTGTTTCCAATGACCTGTTATACACCATAGAGAGTGGCACACTTAGTGCTTCTGCACCTTCCTTTAGTATCCATGATGAGATTCTGTCAGGCCTAACAGTCTTTGTCACATCCAGCTCCAACAGACACCTTTTGACCTTATCACTGGTGAGGTCAAATTCCTCAAAGTTTGCTTGGTTTGCCTCCTCCTCATTTAGTGCAGGGGCTTCTCCTTGTTCTATTGTGAAGACCTGGAATCTCTTGTTGAGTTCTTCACACACCTCCTTGTCATTCTGTGTGTGTGTGTGTGTTTACTTATCTGCTTGCAGACTTGAGTGTTAGCTCCTGGGCTTCATATTTTTAGCTACCAAATCAAGCAATACAATGACTTCTTTTTCTCGAGTCATTTGCCAGTTTGTCTTCTGTTAAATTGGTAGGTACATTTACCGTAAAAATTCTGAATACACCTTTTATCTTGAAACTTTTGTGCTGAAAACGTTCTTCATAATCTCACTACAGCTAATTTATGTCTCCTAATATCCAATTACAATCGCAAGTTCCGCTGTGCATTATGGTGAGCATTGCCAATTTGTCTGTCCATTCCCATTAGTATTTTGTATGTTCTTATCATGTTCACTCTGTTAGTATTTTGCACGTTCTTAGGTCCCACATATGAGTATTTTGTACGTTCTTAGGTCCCACGTATGACTATTTTGTACGTTCTTATGTCCCACATATGAGCATTTTGTATGTTTTTAGGTCCCACATATGAATATTTTGTACGTTCTTAGGTCTCTCATATGACCATTTTGTATGTTTTTATGTCCCACATATGAATATTTTGTACGTTCTTAGGTCTCTCATATGAGTATTTTGTACGTTTTTTATAGCCCTTCATCCCCCCCCCATCCTTGCGAGTATTTTAACATTCTTATGTCCACAATGTGAGTATCTTGTATGCTTTTATCATGTCTCCTCTGTGGTAAGGTCGAGCACCCGCAACCATACCATGTAATTTAGCCCCCCTCAGTGAAAGAAAAACATTGTAGTGTATATTAGCTTCTGAGGGATTTTTCTAATTGCAGTTTGTCTTTTTTTGCAGGTGGGGTTCCAGGCCGGAGCTATATAGCCTACAATGGTGAGTGTTTTAAGTAAGTTGTGTGTGTGTGTGTATTCACCTAGTTGGTCTTCCGAGGGTTGAGCTCTGCTCTTTCGGCCCGCCTCTCAACTATCAATCAATCAAGTGTAACTGACTACTAACTAATGTTTTTTTTTTATTTTTTATTTTTTTTACACACAACCAAGAAGCAGCTTCGTAACAACTGTCTAACACTCAGGTACCTATTTACTGCTAGGTAACAGAGGCATCAGGGTGAAAGAAACTTTGGCCATTTATTTCTGCCTGGTCCGGGAATCGAACCCGCGCCACAGAATTACAAATCCTGCGTGCTGTCCGCACAGCTACCAAACCCCATGTGTGTGTTTGTGTGTGTGTGTGCGTGCATGTGTGTGTGTGTGTGTGTGTGTGTGTGTGTGTGTGTGTGTGTGTGTGTGTGTGTGTGTGTGTGTGTGTGTGTGTGTGTGTGTGTGTGTACTCACCTAGTTGTGCTTGCGGGGGTTGAGCTCTGGCTCTTTGGTCCCACCTCTCAACCGTCAATCAACAGGTGTACAGAATCCTGAGCCTACTGGGCTCCATCATATCTACACTTGAAACTGTGCATGGAGTCAGCCTCCACCACATTACTTCCTAATGCATTCCATTTGTCAACCACTCTGACACTAAAAAAGTTCTTTCTAATATCTCTGTGGCTCATTTGGGCACTCAGTTTCCACCTGTGTCCCCTAGTGCATGTTCCCCTTGTGTTAAATAGCCTGTCTTTATCAACCCTGTCGATTCCCTTGAGAATCTTGAATGTAGTGATCATGTTCCCCCTAACTTCTATCTTCCAACGAAGTGAGGTTTAATTCCCGTAGTCTCTCCTCGTAGCTCATACCTCTCAGCTCGGGTACTAATCTGGTGGCAAACCTTTGAACCTTTTCCAGTTAAGTCTTATGCTTGACTAGATATGGACTCCATGCTGGAGCCGCATACTCCAGGATTGGTCTGACATATGTGGTATATAATGTTCTGAAAGATTCCTTACACAAGTTTCTAAAGGCCGTTCTTATGTTAGCCAACCTGGCATATGCTGCCGATTTTATCCTCTTGATATGAGCTTCAGGGGGCAGGTCTGGTGTGATATCAACCACCAGGTCTTTCTCTCTCTCTGACTCTTGAAGTATCTCATCTCCCAAATGATACCTTGTATCTGGTCTCCTGCTTCCTACCCCAATCTTCATTACATTACATTTGCTTGGGTTAAACTCTAACAGCCATTTGTTCGACCATTCCTGCAGCTTGTCCAGGTCTTCTTGAAGCCTCAAGCTGTCCTCCTCTGCTTAATCCTCATAATTTTGGCGTCGTCAGCAAACATTGAGAGGAATGAGTCTATACCCTCTGGGAGATTATTTACGTATATCAGAAACAGGATAGGTCCAAGCACAGAGCTCTGTGGGACTCCACTGGTGACTTCACGCCATTCTGAGGTCTCACCCCTAACTCTAACTCTCTGCTTCCTATTGCTTAGGTACTCCCTTATCCACTGGAGCGCCCTACCAGTTACTCCTGCTTGTTTCTCCAGCTTATGCATCAACCTTTTATGGGGTACTGTGTCAAAGGCTTTCTGACAGTCCAAAAAATCCAGTCCGCCCATCCCTCTCTTTCTTCCTTAATCTTTGTCACCTGATCGTAGAATTCTATCAAGCTTTTAAGGCAAGATTTACCCTCCCTGAACCCATGTTGATGGGTTGTCACAAAGTCTCTTCTCTCCAGATGTGTTACTAGGTTTTTTATCACAATCTTCTCCAACACCTTGCATGGTATACAAGTTAAGGACACTGGCCTGTAGTTCAGTGCCTCTTGTCTGTCACCCTTTTTGTATATTGGTACTACATTAGCAATCTTCCATATTTCTGGTAGGTCTCCCGTTTCCAGTGACCTACTATACACTATGGAGAGTGGCAAGCAAAGTGCTCCTGCACACTCTTTCAATACCCATGGTGAGATTCCGTCCGGCCCAACAGCTTTTCTCACATCCAGCTCCAATAGGTGCTTCTTGACCTCATCTCTTGTAATTTCGAACCTTTCCAAGGTCACCTGGTTTGCTGCCACCTCTCCTAGCGCCGTGACTTCTACCTGTACTATTGTAAAGACCTCCTGGAACCTTTTGTTGAGTTCTTCACACACCTCTTTGTCATTCTCTGTGTACCTGTCCTCGCCAACCCTAAGTTTCATCACCTGTTCCTTCATTGTTGTCTTCCTCCTGATGTGACTGTGTAGTAGCTTTGGTTCGGGCTTGGCTTTATTAGCTATATCATTTTCATACCTTTTCTCAGCTGTACTTCTCACACTAACATACTCGTTCCTGGTTCTCTGGTATCTCTCTCTACTTTCTGGTGTTCTGTTATTACGGAAGTTCCTCCATGCCCTTTTGTACAGCTCCTTTGCTTTCATACACTCCCTATTAAACCACGGATTCTTCCTTTGCTTCTCAGTTTTTTCCTATCGGGCTGGGATAAACCTGCTTACAGCCTCTTGACATTTTTGGGTGACAAAGTACATCATGTCTTGTACGGAATTGGTTCCGAGTTCTGTGTCCCAATGTATATCCCATAGGAATTTTTTCATCTCCTCATAGTTTCCCTTTCGGTACGCCAGCCCTTTGTTTCCCAGTTCTTTTTTGGGGGTGATAATTCCTAGCTCAACCAGGTACTCAAAGCTCAATTCACTATGATCACTCAATCCCATGGGGGCTTCCAACTTAACTTCCCTTATATCCGACTCACTTAGGATAAATATCAGATCAAGCAAGGCTGGTTCATCCCCTCCTCTCATTCTTGTCGGTCCCTTGACGTGTTGACTTAGAAAGTTTCTTGTTGCCACATCCAGCAGCTTAGCTCTCCATGTGTCTGGGCCCCCATGTGGGTCTTTGTTCCCCCAATCTATCTTCCCATGGTTGAAGTCTCTCATGATTAGTAGTCTGGATCCGTTCCTGCTAGCCACAGAAGCTGCTTTCTCTATTATATTGATGGTGGCCAAGTTGTTTCTATCATATTCCTGTCTGGGTCTTCTGTCATTCGGTGGGGGTTATATATGACTACGACTATAATTTTCTGTCCTCCAGTTGCTATGGTGCCTGATATGTAGTCACTGAAACCTTCACAGTTCTGAATTACCATATCTTCGAAACTCCCACCTTCTCTTAGTAGCAAAGCTACACCACCTCCTCCTCTCCCTTCTCTCTCTTTCCTCACTACATAGTAGCCCTGTGGAAACACTGCGTTTGTTATAGTTTTCGTTAGCTTTGTTTCTGTGAGTGCTATTATGTCTGGGTTTTCTTCTAGTGCCCATTCTCCGAGTTTACTTGTTTTATTTGTAATCCCATCTATGTTAGTGTACATTGCCTTGAAGCTCACTTTCTTCAGTACATTTTCTTGTCCCTTTCTTGGCGAGCATTCTGCTGGTGCGGCAAGCTGTTCCGTGGGTGAGAAGATCTGTGAGGTGGTTTGCAGGGTCTCAGAGGGTTTTGGGGTGGGGGGTGGGGGTTTAAGGGAAGGGGGACAGGTAGGGTGTGGGTTAAGGAGATAGGGGGGACCTGGAGGATACGTGGTGAGGGGGGAGGAGGGATAGGGAGAGTATGGGGTGAAGGGGGAGGGGAGACAGGGAGGGAAAGGTGGGAGGGGGGACATGATGGGAATGGGGAAGGGGTGACAGAGTCAGAATGGGGTGGGGGGAGAGGGAGGGTTGGGTGGGGGCAGGTAGGGTGAGGGGAAGGGAGGGTTTCTATGCAGAGGGGGGTGGTGGTGTTGCCCTTCCCTCTGGTGTTTCTGGGATGCTGGTCTTGGGTTCCCCTCTTGTCTCTAGGGCTGTTGTGTTGGGGGCTGTGATTTCCTGGTTTGCTCCTCTCTCCCTGCGCTTCCTCTTTGCCTCTGCTGCTCTGGCTCTCTCCTCCTTCGTCCTGTCCCTCTGCAGGAATACTTTTTTGTACCCCTCCACATTCTGCAGACGACTCTTTCTTTCGAAAATATCCTCCTTCGTGGTTTCGTTTGTAAACACCTCCTTTACAAGTCGGTTTCTGTCCTTATTGTACCAGCCTAACTTGAAAACCTTCTCAATGTTTTGTTCATCCCCTTCCATATGTAACCCTTCCAGTAGCCCATGTACTGCCTCTCTATCCTTGCTATTCCATTCTTGCCTGTTGGATCCTTCCTGTTCTTTGATGCCTACAACTACCACTGATCTTTTTCTCTCCAGCAGCTGAGTGGCGCACCTTGCTGCTTCCTGTGAGGTAGCAGCTTGCATGGCTACCTCCCTCACTGTGTCCATTGCTTCTGAGCTCTTTTTCAGTATGTCCACAAATGTTTCAGGTACAGAGGCATTTCCTTCGAATGTAACATTCCCACCTTCCTTTTGGATGATAATCTGATGCTCAGTTTCTTTATTTTTCTCTGTGAGGGATTTGATCTCCTCCCGTGCTGATGTCAGCTCACTTTGCAAGTTATTAATTGTAATCCTCATTTCATGCATCTCCCTCCTGAATTCCTCCAGAACATGGGTTAAAATTTCTTTGTGTGGTCACTCTGGCTGTTTCCTGTGACCCTGTTGCGTCCTCCTGCCATTTTGCCCCTTGTCAAGAGAGAGAGCAAGAGAGAGAGAGAGCAAGAGAGAGAGAGAGCAAGAGAGAGAGAGAGCAAGAGAGAGAGAGAGAGCAAGAGAGAGAGAGAGAGCAAGAGAGAGAGAGAGCAAAAGAGAGAGAGAGAGAGAGAGAGAGAGAGAGAGAGAGAGAGAGAGAGAGAGAGAGAGAGAGAGAACGTGTGTGTTTACTAGTTGTGTTTTTACGGGGGTTGAGCTTTGCTCTTTCGGCCCGCCTCTCAACTGTCAATCAACTGTTTTACTAACTACATACTAACTACTTTACTAACTACTTTTTTTTTTCTCTCTCTCTCTCCCACACCACACACACACACCCCAGGAAGCAGCCCGTGACAGCTGACTAACTCCCAGGTACCTATTTACTGCTAGGTAACAGGGGCATTCAGGGTGAAAGAAACTTTGCCCATTTGTTTCTGCCTCGTGCGGGAATCGAACCCGCGCCACAGAATTACGAGTCCTGCGCGCTATCCATCAGGCTACGAGGCCCCCCGTGTGTGTGTGTGTGTGTGTGTGTGTGTGTGTGTGCTCACCTATTTGTGCTTGCGGGGGTTGAGCTCTTGCTCTTTGGTCCCGCCTCTCAACTGTCAATCAATTGGTGTATAGGTTCCTGAGCCTATTGGACTCTATCATATCTACACTTGAAATTGTGTATGGAGTCAGCCTCCACCACATCACTGACTGATGCATTCCATTTGTCAAGCACTCTAACACTATATGTGGCTCATTTGGGAACTCAGTTTCCACCTGTGTCCCCTAGTGCGTGTGCCCCTTGTGTTAAATAGCTTGTCTTTATATACCCTGTCTATTTCTCTGAGAATCTTGTACGTGGTGATCATATCCCCCTAACTCTTCTGTCTTAAAGTGACGTGAGGTTTAATTTCCGAAGTCTCTCCTTGTAGCTCATACCTCTTAGCCCGGGTACTAGTCTGGTGGCACACCACACACCTTTGAACTTTTGCCAGTTTAGTCTTATGCTCGACTAGATATGAACTCCATGCTGGGGCTGCATACTCCAGTATTGGTCTAACAAAGGTGGTATACAAATTTCTGAATGATTCTTTGCACAAGTATCTAAATGCCGTTCGTATGTTAGCTATCTTGGCATATGCTGCTGATGTTATCTTCTTCATATGGGCTTCACGGGACAGGTCTGGCATGATATCAACCCTCACGTCTTTCTCTTTCTCTGACTCTTGAAGAATTTCATCTCCCAAATGATACCTTCTAACTGGTGTCTTGCTCCCTACACCTATCTTCATTAATTACATTTGCTTGGGTTAAAACTCTAACAACAATTTGTTCGACCATTCCTGTAGTTTGTCTAGGTCTTCTTGAAGCATCAAGAATTCCTCCTCTGTCTTGATCCTTCTCATAATTTCGGCATCGTCAGCAAACATTAAGAGGAATGAGTCTATATCCTCTGGGAGATCATTTACATATATCAGCAACAGGATAGAACCGAGTACAGAGCCCCATGGGACTCCACTGGTGACTTCACCCCAATCTGAGGTCTCACCCCTCATTGTAATTCTTTGCTTCCTAATGCTTAGGTATTCCCTTATCCACTGGGGCACTTTACCAGTTTCTCTTGCCTGTCTCTCCAGCTTATGTACCAGCCTCTTATGGGGGGACTGTATCAAAGACTTTCCGACAGCCCATAAAAATGCAGTCCGCCCAGCCTTCTCGTTCTTGCTTAATCTTTGTCACCCGATCGTAGAATTCTATTTAGCCAGTAAGGCAAGATTTACCCTCCCTGAACCCATATTGGCGATTTGTCACGATGTCCCCTATTCCATATGAGTTACTAGATTTTTTCTCACGATCTTCTCCATCGCTTTGCATGGCATACAAGTTTAGGACACTGGCCTGTTGTTCAGTGCCTCTTGTCTGCCACCCTTTTTGTGCATTGGGGCCACATTAGCTGCCTTTCATATTTCCGGTAGGTCTCCCGTCTCCAGTGACCTACTATACACAATGGAGAGTGGCAAGCAGAGAGCCTCTGCACATTCTTTCAAATACCCATGGTGAGATCTCGTCTGGACCAACAGCCTTTCTCACATCCGGATCCAACAGGTGTCTCTTGACCTCATGTCTCGTAATCTTGAACCCTTCCAAGGCCGCCTTGTTTACTGCCCCCTCTCCTAGCGCAGTGACCTCACCATATTTTATTGTGACGACCTCCTGGAACCTCTTGTTGAGTTCTTCACTCACCTCTATGTCGTTCTCTGTATACCTGTCCTCGCCTATTCTAAGTTTCATTACCTGTTCTTTCACTGTTGTTTTCCTTCTGATGTGACTGTGGAGTAGCTTTGGATCGGTCTTGGCTTTGCTTGCTATATCA
Source organism: Procambarus clarkii (assembly GCF_040958095.1). Lineage (NCBI taxonomy): Eukaryota > Metazoa > Arthropoda > Malacostraca > Decapoda > Cambaridae > Procambarus > Procambarus clarkii. Next base: position 24,321,639 of record NC_091217.1, on the reverse strand, counting down.
TTTTCATAATTTTTCTCTGCTTCTCTTCTCACTCTAACATACTCATTCCTGTTTCTCTGGTATATCTCTCTCTGCTTTCTAGTGTTCTGTTTTTTTCGGAAGTTCCTCCACGCCCTTTTGTTCAGTTCCTTTGCTTCCATACATGCCCTGTTAAACCATGGATTCTTCTTTTGCTTCTCGGATTTTTTCCCTTTGGGCCGGGATAAACCTGCTTACTGCCTCCTGACACTTTTGGGTGACATAGTCTATCATGTCTTGTACAGCCTTAGCTGTGAGGTCTGTGTCCCTTGTTGGTTAGGAAACTTCTCATCTCCTCATAATTCCCCTTTCAGTACACCAGCCTTTTGTTTTCTAGTTCTTTTTTATTTGGGGGGGGGGGAGATAAGTCCTAGCTCTACCAAGTACTCAATTATCAATACACTGTGATCACTCATTCCCAAGGGGGCTTCCATCTTAACTTCCTTTATATCACACTCATTGAGGGTAAATATCAGATCAAGCATAGCTGGTTCATCCTTCCCTCTCATTCTTGTCGGTCCCTTGATGTGTAGGTTTAAAAAGTGTCTTGTTGCCGTGTCCAGCAGCTTAGCTCTCCATGTATCTGGTCCTCCATGTGGGTCTCTGTTCTCCCAGTCTATTTTCCGGTGGTTGAAGTCCCTCATGATTAGTAGTCCAGATCCATTCCTACTAGTGAGAGACACTGTTCTCTCTATTATGTTAATGGTGTCCATGTTCCAGCCTTTTCTTACCAGCAGAGCTAGTAAGAAAAGCCACCTCCTCTTCCTTCTCTCTTTTTCCTCACTTCACAGTAGTCCTGTGGAAACACTGCATTTGTTATGGTTTTTGCTAGCTTTGTTTCTGTGAGTGCAATTATGTCTGGGTTTTCTTCAAGTACCCATTCTCCATGTTCATTTGTTTTATTTGTAATCCCATCTGTGTTACTGTACATTGCCTTGAGATTCACTTTCTTCTGTCCCTTCTCATGTTCCTATCTTGATGAGCGTTCTGCTGATGGGTCAAGCTGTTCCATGGATATGAGGATTTGTGAGGTGGGTAACGGGGTCTTAAAGGATACTGGAGTTAGGGGCCGGGGGGGTCAAGTGAAGGGGGGACAGGGAGGGTATGGGATGAAGGGGGAGGGAGGCCAGTGGGGGAAAAGGGGGGAAGAGGGACATGGTGGGAGTAGGGAAGGCGTAGCAGGGTGGGAGTGGGGTGAGGGGAGGAAGGAGAGTTGCCTGAACATTTGAGTGGGGGCAGGGAGGGTTTGGGGTAGGGGGGTTTCTATGCAGAGGAGGGTGGTGGAGTTGCCCTCTCCTCTGGTGTTACTGGGATGCTGGTTGTGGGATCGCCCCTCACCTCTGGGGATGTTGTGTTGGGAGCTGCGTTTTTCCTGGTTTTCTTCTCTCGCCCTCCGCTTCTTCGTTGCTTCTGCAGCCATGGCTCTCTCCTCCCTCGTCATGTCCCTCAGGAGGAATACTTTTTTTTAATTCTTCCATATATTACAGGTGGCTCTTCTTTGTTAAAATCTTCTCCTTTGTGGACTCGTTTGCAAACACTGTTTTTAACACATGGTCTCTGTCCTTGTTGTATTAGCCCATTCTGAAAACCTTCTCAATTCTATGCTTAGTCCCTTCCATCTCTAACCTCCTTAGTATTTCATTTGCTGCTGCTCTGTCCTTATCGTTCCATTCTATCCTATTGGAACCTTCCTGCTCTTTATTACCCACAGCTACCACTGTTCTTTTTCTTTCCAGTAGTTGACTAGTTGCCTTTGTTGCTTCCTGTCAGGTGGCTGCTTTCATGACTACCTCCCTCACTGTGGACATTACTTCCTTGTTCTTTTTTAACATTTCTGCAAATGTTGCTTGTACTATGGCAGTCCCTTCCAATGTACCACTTTTATCTTCTCTTTGAATGATTATCTGAGCCTCAGTCTCAGTATTGTTCTCTTTAAGGGTTTTAATCTCCTCTTTTGCTACTGTCAGCTCGCTTTGTAGATTGCTTATTGTATTATTCATTTCCTGCATCTCCCTTCTGATATACTCCAAAACTTGAGCAAACACTTCTTCCTTCATTTGGTCACATTGACTTTTCCCTGTTCCCTTGGAAGTCCTTGCTGCCATGTTTGTCCCTGTTCCTACTATGTCTTGATAGGGTTTGCCAGGAGGGGGGAGAGAAAGAGGGAGAGAGAGAAAGAGAGAGAGACAGAGAGAGAGAGAGAGAGAGACAGAGAGAGAGAGAGAGAGAGACAGAGAGAGAGAGAGAGAGAGACAGAGAGAGAGAGAGAGAGAGACAGAGAGAGAGAGAGAGAGAGAGAGAGAGAGAGAGAGAGAGAGAGAGAGAGAGAGAGAGAGAGAGAGACAGAGAGAGAGAGAGAGAGAGAGAGAGAGAGAGAGAGAGAGAGAGAGAGAGAGAGAGAGAGAGAGAGAGAGAGAGACAGAGAGAGAGAGAGAGAGAGAGAGAGACAGAGAGAGAGAGAGAGAGAGAGAGAGAGAGAGAGAGAGAGAGAGAGAGAGAGAGAGACAGAGAGAGAGAGAGAGAGAGAGAGAGAGAGAGAGACAGAGAGAGAGAGAGAGAGAGAGAGAGAGAGAGAGAGAGAGAGAGAGAGAGAGAGAGAGAGAGAGAGAGAGAGAGAGAGAGAGAGAGAGAGAGAGAGAGAGAGAGAGAGAGAGAGAGAGAGAGATGGTGAGGGTGTGTGGGGGTAGATTAGTGAGGAAGGGAGATGGTGAGGGTGTGTGGGGGTGGATTAGTGCGGGAGGGTTCAGAGAGAGGTTGTGTGTGTGTGTGTGTGTGTGTGTGCGTGTGTGTGTGTGTGTGTGCGTGTGTGTGTGTGTGTGTGCGTGTGTGTGTGCGTGTGTGTGTGCGTGTGTGCGTGTGTGTGTGTGTGTGTGCGTGTGCGCGTGTGTGTGCGTGTGTGTGTGTTGAGTGCGGGGGTGTTTGTGTATAGGGGGCGGGGTAGGGGGGTGTCTTGGGAAAGTGTAAGGCGTGGGAAGGTGTGGGGGGAGGATGGGTGAGGTCACCAGGGTAGCATGTGTCAAGCACCGTTCCCAAGTGAGCCACACGGAGTTGTATATTTGAGATATTGAGACCTACTTTAACTTAGGTATTTTAAGTCACTCTGTACACCTTATTGATGACCTAGAGAGGGGTACCTACCATCAGCTCTCCCCGAGCAAGCACGCCTAGGTGAGTTTGAAGAGATGTACTTAAGACAGGGTTGGTCGCCTGTCCTCTCCTCTCTCTGGTATCAATGTTGTCTCCACGTGCTCCTGGTAACATTCGTTCCTATCTTCCTCACTGGTCGTCACCACTATTTGCACTTAGTGTGCGATCCTAAACGGTGCACACAATTCGGGGGATCAATCACTATGTATGCTACAATCCGCTTAACCAAATCATCACTCAGCAAGCAAATCGTAGGTCCTGGCTAGGCTAGGTGGCTAGGCTGAGCCATCGGTACACACTGATCTTGCCACTCGACCTTATTTTTGCTTTTTTAATTGCTCTACCGCTGTAGGAGCTCACTATACACTTGATCACTGCGTTTGCGTACACTCCTGTGACAAAAAACTATGTTTTTTGTCTCTGTAACACTTCAATGTCTCGAGATAATTGATGTTATTCGCGGACCCTACAGACACCACGTGTGACTCTCCCCAGTGTGTGTGTGTGTGTGTGTGTGTGTGTAATATAGTCAATGGAATGCACTAGGAAGTGATGTGGAGGAGGCTGATTCCATGCACAGTTTCAAATATAGGTATGATAGAGCATAGTAGGCTCAGAAATCTGTACACCAGTTGATTGAGAGTTGAGAGACAAGACCAAAGAGACAAAGCTCATCCCCCGCAAGGACAACTAGGTGAGTACACACACACACACACACATATTAGAAAGAACTTTTTTAGTGTCAGAGTGGTTTACAAATGGAATGCATTAGGAAGTGATGTGGTGGAAGCTAAATCCATACACAGTTTCAAGTGTAGATATGATAGTGTACTGGTGTTTGAGTACTTGATTGAAGAAGGGTTATTGAACTCGAGGAGGGATACCGACGCAGTATTGCAGTAAGGACGCAGCAAACAAGTTTGTCCCAGTCCAAAAGGAAAACAGAGAAATGAAAATGAGAAACCCATGGTTTAATCAGAGATGTAGACTAGCTAAGCAGCAAAGTAAAAGGGCATGGAGAAACTATAGGAATAACAGGACACTGGAGAGCAGAGAAAGATACCAGAATGCCAGGAATGAATATGTCAGGATCCGAAGAGAGGCAGAAAGACAATACGAAAATGACATCGCAAGCAAGGCAAAGACTCAGCCTAAATTGTTGCATAGCCACATCAGGAGAAAAACAACAGTAAAGGAACAGGTTATGAAATTAAGAATAGGGGCGGAAGGATTCACTACAAATGACAAGGAAGTGTGTGAGGAATTGAATAAGAAATTCCAGGAGGTCTTCACCCTAGAGCAAGGAGAAATTCCAGAGGTAAGAGGGAATAGCTAACCAGGAACCACTGGAAGACTTTGAGATTACCAGCGGGGAAGTAAGGAAGTGTTTACTAGAGTTGGATGTGTGACAAAGGCTATAGGCCCAGATGGAATCTTCCCTTGGGTTCTAAAGGAAGGAGCAAGAGAACTGTGCCTACCACTCTCCATAGTGTATAAAAAATCACTGGCAACAGGGGAACAGCCAGATATTTGGAAAGCAGCTAACGTAGTCCCGATATACAAGAAAGGGGATAGACAGGAGGCACTGAACTACAGGCCAGTGTCCCTAACCTGCATACCATGCAAGCTGAAGGAGAAGATTGTGCGAAGGAAGCTAGTGGAGAATCTGGAGCGAAAGAACTTTGTAAGACAGCATCAACGTGGGTTCAGGGATGGCAGGTCCAGCCTCACAGGGTTACTTGAATTCTACGACCAGGCAACAAAAATAAGGCAAGAAACAGAAGGGTGGGCAGACTCCATATTTTTGGATTGTCAGAAAGCCTTTGATACAGTGCCACACAAGAGGCTAGTGCGAAAGTTGGAGATGCAGGTTGGAGTGAAAGGGAAGGTACTCCGGTGGATAGAGGAGTACCTAAGCAACAGGAGACAACGAGTCTGTGTGAGGGGTGAGGTCTCAGATTGGCGAGACGTTACAAGTGGAGTCCCGCAGTGGTCAGTCCTTGGACCTATACTGTTTCTGGTATATGTAAATGATCTCCCAGAGGGTATAGATTCGTTCCTCTCAATGTTTGCCGACGATGCAAAAATTATGAGGAGGATTGAAACAGAGGATGATAGTAGGAGGCTACAAGATGACCTAGATAGACTGAGTGAATGGTCCAACAATTGACTGTTGAAGTTCAACCCGAGTAAATGCAAAGTAATGAAACTAGGCAGTGGAAACAGGAGGCCAGACACAGGATACAGAATAGGAGATGAAGTACTTAATGAAACAGACAGAGAGAAAGATCTAGGAGTTGATATCACACCAAACCTGTCTCCTGAAGCCCACATAAAGAGAATAATGTCTGCGGCATATGCGAGACTGGCTAACATCAGAACGGCGTTCAGGAACCTGTGTAAGGAATCATTCAGAATCTTGTACACCACATATGTAAGACCAATCCTGGAGTATGAGGCCCAAGCATGGAGCCCGTACCTTGTCACACACAAGACGAAGCTGGAAAAAGTCCAAAGGTATGCTACTAGACTAGTCCCAGAACTAAGAGGCATGAGTTATGAGGAAAGGCTGTGGGAAATGCACCTTACGACACTGGAAGACAGAAGAGTAAGGGGGGACATGATCACAGCTTACAAAATCCTCAGGGGAATTGACCGGGTAAACAAGGATGAACTATTCAACACTGGAGGGACGCGAACTAGGGGACACAGGAGGAAGCTGAGTACACAAATGAGCCACAGAGACATTAGAAACAACCTTTTCAGTGTCAGAGTAGTCAGTAAATGGAATGCACTAGGAAGTGATTTGGTGGAGGCTCACTCCATACACAGTTTCAAATGTAGATATGAAAGGGCCCAGTAGGCTCAAGAATCTGTACACCAGTTGATTGACGGTTGAAAGGCGGGACCAAAGAGCCAAAGCTCAACCCCCGCAAGCTCAATTAGGTGAGTACACACACACATGTATGAGTGTGTATTCACCTAGTTGTGTTTGCGGGGGTTGAACTTTGTTCTTTTGGCCCGCCTCTCAACTGTCAATTAACTGTTTACTAACTACTTTTTTTCCCCCACACGTCACACACCCCAGGAAGCAGCCCGTGACAGCTGACTAACTCCCAGGTACCTATTTACTGCTAGGTAACAGGGGTATTCAGGGTGAAAGAAACTTTGCCCATTTGTTTCTGCCCGGTGCGGGAATCGAACCCGCGCCACAGAATTACGAGTCCTGTGCGCTATCCACCAGGCTACCAGGCCCCTGTGTGTGTATGTGTGTATGTGTGTGTGTGTGCGTGTATTTTGGTCATGAATTTGTGTACACTTTTTAATGGGAGTACTCACCTATTTGTACTCGCCTAGTTGGGCTTGCGGGGGTCTGGCTCTTTAGAATGCCAGACAGAACACAGAGAGTAACAGTCATTCAAATAAAATCGAGTCCAGGGGCAGTTAAAAGTTCTGTACCCCAAGGTACAGTCCTTGCACCACTGCTTTTCCTTATTCTTATATCAGTTATAGACTAAAATACAACTAACAGCTTCTTGTCATCCTTTGCAGATGACACAAAAATCAGCATCTCACATCTCAGTACACATCTCTGTATCAACATGTACACACCAGGAACAAAGTGTGGGAACCGACCTGTGAGATTTATATTTATTTAATTTATATGAATATATATAGAATTTATATTTACATTAATTTATATACTTCGATAGCAATTTGTATAATGTTAAGTGGACTGTATTTCTGCGATAATCTCATAATCTCACAAATCGATCCTCTACACATTAGGGGGTTTTATATTAATTTAATTTATATATATGCAGCCAATCAAACTACAGTATTAGACTACATACATTGAAGAGGTTCCTTATCTTATTTGCACAGCAGGCCTTAGAGACACCACATGGATGTAGACACCACATTTTCCCTCTTTGAGGTATCTTCCATCACCCTGGTAACTGATGCACAAAGCATGCTTCCTCGTCTTGACCTGTCAAAAGGGCGCTAGCTGTAAAGCCAGATTCCTATATATGACAGCTATATCAGAGAAAACACTGTACATGGAACAATGAAGACCTGGCTTAATTGCCTTTAGTATGAGGCTATTTCGTGCTCTAACTGGTTCACCCTATATCCACTGACATTAATGGCCATAAATGAAAGATAAATGGGTTTCGGAAGAACACTTAACTTGTTTTGTTGACAGCATGTTGATAATGGTACACCTTTGGTTTCCATAACACTTCGTCCAAGTAAAATTAACAGGAGCCGAATTTTCTCCCGTGAGCCTCTGGTCTAGTATCAACAACGGCTGCCCCTCCTTCCTCACTGACGCCTGGCTTACATTGTCCAGATGACAGTAAGTGATAGAAGGGGTCACATTTACTCTACTTTAATACTGATAATTAAGTTAATTTATATGAGATGTTTTATGATGGTAAAGTCCAAAGACTAATGTATTTAAGAATAATTCCTAGCAGAATAGCTGGGGAATTTATAATAGTATGTGGTGATGATATCCCGTTTTCTATAGACGGTAATTCCACTACAGTTACATTTTCTATGGGTAACTTGTTTATACAACACAGCAACTATTATCTGTCTGTATGATATTAAATGGTGTCGGATTTTCCGACACAAAGTACACATCTCTGTATCAACATGTACACACCAGGATCAATGTGCACATCTCTGTATCAACATGTACACACTAGGATCAATGTACACATCTCTGTATCAACATGTACACACCGGGGATCAATGTATACATCTCTGTATCAACATGTACACACCAGGATCAATGTACACATCTCTGTATCAACATGTACACACTAGGATCAATGTACACATCTCTGTATCAACATGTACACACCGGGGATCAATGTACACATCTCTGTATCAACATGTACACACCGGGGATCAATGTACACATCTCTGTATCAACATGTACACACCAGGATCAATGTACACATCTCTGTATCAACATGTACACACTAGGATCAATGTACACATCTCTGTATCAACATGTACACACCGGGGATCAATGTACACATCTCTGTATCAACATGTACACACTGGGGATCAATGTACACATCTCTGTATCAACATGTACACACTGGGGATCAATGTACACATCTCTGTATCAACATGTACACACAAGGATCAATTTACATATCTCTGTATCAATGACAATGCTTAGACCTGGGATGTCTTCAGGAAACCTTAAGCCCCAGCATAAAGTTTCCTGGAAACATCCCAGGTCTAAGCACTGGCACCAACTCGACCTGGTGCTTACGGGGCGTAACAATCTGAGAAATGTCAAACTGACCCGCAGCTTCCAGAGCGCAGATTGCGACACCGACCACTCTCTCGTCGTTTGCAGAGTAAAGTTTCAGCCCCGGAAAATCCACAGAGCAAAGAAAGAGGGAATACCATGTATTAACGTAAACAAGACCCGTAACCTTGACAAGGTGGAGGAATTCACTGCGGCGCTGGTAAATGCCCTTCCTGTACCACCCTGCGATAGCGCAAGTGAGAGGTGGTCACATCTCGGGGGCACTATTTTCAACACTGTCATGTCCACCTTCGGTAAGAGGCAGAACAACTCAGCAGATTGGTTCGAGGCCAGTGCAGAGGAACTGTTATCCCTCGTAGAGGAAAAGAGACGAGCTCTCTCATCCTACAAGAACCTGCCCTCAGAAAGGAACCTACAGGCCCTCCGTACTGCCCGCAGTAGAGTTCAACAAACTGCGAGGTGTTGTGCTAACGATTACTGGCTTCGACTCTGTTCCAGCATCCAGACTGCGGCCACTGTCGGCAACATAAGAGGCATGTACGAAGGGATCAAACAGGCAACAGGCCCTACACAAAACCGGACGGCTCCTCTAAAGTCAGCCAATGGAGAGATCATTAAAGACCGTGATCAACAGATGAATCGCTGGGTGGAACATTACTCCGAACTCTACTCCAGAGAGAACTTGGTCAGCGTAGAGGCTTTGGATGCAATTGAATGCCTGCCCATCATGGAAGAACTTGATCTTGAACCAACTGTGGAAGAAGTTGAGAAAGCAGTGGATTCACTTTCCTCAGGGAAGGCCCCAGGAGACGACGGGATTCCACCTTAAGTTCTCAAGTGCGCTCGTGGAACACAAATCTGAGCTTCATGTACTTCTGTGCCAGTGCTGGAGGGAGGGCTCGGTGCCACAAGACATGAGAGATGCAAACATCATCACTCTCTACAAAAATAAAGGTGACAGAAGCGATGTCAACAACTATCACGGCATACCCCTCCTCAGCATCGTTGGCAAACTCAGGCAAAGGCCTTTGGTCAGGCTTCAGATTCTTGCCGAAAGAGTGTACCCCGAGTCACAGTGTGGTTTCCGAGCAAAGAGGTCGACCACTGACATGGTGTTCTCCCTGAGACAGCCTCAAGAAAAGTGCAGGGAGCAGAGAAAAGCCTTGTACATTGCCTTCATTGACCTTACAAAGGCCTTCGGCCTCGTGAGTAGGGACGGACTCTTCAAGATTTTGGCCAAAATTGGCTGTTCGCCCAACCTACTCAGCATGATACAATCGTTCCACAAGGACATGAAGGGGACAGTCGTGTACGACGGTTCAACTTCTGAACCATTCAACATTAACAGTGGTGTTAAACAGGGGTGTGTTCTTGCTCCAACCCTGTTCGGCATCTTCTTCGCAATCCTCGTCAAGCATGCCTTTGGAACAACCACAGAAGGCATCTATCTCCGTACAAGATCTGATGGAAAGCTCTATAATCTATCCAGACTCCGAGCAAAGACAAAAGTACAGATGCGAATCCTCAGGGAGTTCCTCTTCGCCGACGACGCAGCGAACACCATACACACAGCAGGAGGCCTGCAACAGCTACTCAACCGCTTTGCCGCAGCCTGTTCTGCATTCGGCCTGACAATCAGCCTGAAGAAGACACAGGTGATGGGACAAGATGTCAATGAGCTACCCTGTATAAATATAGCAGACTATGTGCTGGAGGCTGTTCACGAGTTTGTGTACCTGGGCTCCACAATCTCAGACACCCTTTCCCTGGACACTGAGCTCAACAGGCGTATCGGGAAGGCCGCAACAACATTGGCCAGGCTCACAAAGCGCGTTTGGGAAAATGCCAAACTGACAGTACACACCAAGGCACAAGTCTACATGGCATGTGTGGCGAGTACACTTCTCTACGGCTCGGAATCCTGGACCCTGCGCTCTCGCCAGGAGAGACGGCTTAATACCTTTCACATGCGGAACCTGAGACGCATCCTTGACATCACGTGAAAGACCATTTCACCAACAACACAGTACTCGAGAGAACAGGAGCCCCTTCAATGTTCATTTTCCTGAAGCAGAGACGCATGCGATGGCTGGGACATGTCACATGCATGGTCGATGGCCGCATACCGATGGACCTCTTGAATGGAGAACTGGCATCAGGAAGGAGACCCACCGGAAGACCTCAGCTGCGTTTCAAAGATGCCTGAACGCGACCTCAAGCAGATGAACATCGACATCAACACTTGTGATGCAGCAGCTGCGGACAGATCTGCCTGGAGATGCAAAGTGCAGAAGGGACTCCAGCAATTCGAGGATGAACTTAAGAGGCAGGCGGAGGATCATAGACTTCAGAGGAGGTCTCGACCACTGTCAGACGCGCCCGTTTGGCGTTTATCTGCGCTTGCTGCAGTCGGGACTGTCATTCTCGGGTTGGCCTTCACAGCCACAGCAGGCGCTGCATCCAACTAGACTACAACAACTAGACACCCAGGGCACAATTTCATAACCTTACGGGATTGAAGGATGCCTACTACTACTACTGCCTAAAAGTGAATGCTTTATGTGCCATATTATAATTACAGTATGGTATCCTATTAATAGTCTCATGTTCCTCCGCCAGTATAGCTAATTCATGATCATCCTTATACAAACGCTTGCCTGCAGCTAACACCATAGTCAATTTATCAGGCAGACAAGACAATAATTCTTCTATCAGCATAAGCTGTTTATGAGAGACAAAATCTTGCATGTTCATACTATTTAGCCACTTGTCAAAGATAGACTCTTTACACGACCAAAATCTGTGACTGATTGATCAGGTGTGCGCTTTAAACCTCTAACGTTTGTCGTAGTGCCTCTGCATTGACTTCGTACACTTGCAATATCCTTTTCTTTACTGTGGGGTAGTGAAAACTATCTTCAAATGGTAATGAAGCGAAAATGTCCTGGGCTTTCCCTTTCAACTTTCCTTGCATTATGGCCAACCAAGAGACCTCTGGCCATTTCAGACTAGTAGCTAACTTTGCAGAGTGCAGGAAAAATAATTCGGGGTCCTTCTCATTAAACTTGGGTAGTTCAAACCCTCTAGAAAAATAAATACCAATACCTGAAGAGCCCTTACTTCCAGCAGATGCTGCGGCTTCGAGCTTCTTCTCCTCTAGCCAAATCTGGGCCTCAGCCATCTGCTGTTTAATTAACAACTGCTTGGTTTCTTCTTCTTCCCTGAGTCTAGCAGCCTCTAACTCAGCTTCTCCCCTGAGTCTAGCTACTTCTAACTCAGCTTCCATCAGCTTAGTGTTTTCTTCACAATTAAATTTCTCGAGCTCAGTTTGTCTAAACTGAAGTTCTAGTTCCTGCCTTCTGATACTAGCTGCATTCTCAGTCTCATCAGGGTATGCCTATAACACCTCGTCATCTAACATACCATCTTCTATCAGATGTAAAAAATGGTTCTCAACAATTTATTTTTAGTAATTCTAGGTCCAACTTCTATCTCTGGGACCTTACCCATACAAATAAGAAACGACTTAGTCAAGATCTCAATTTTCTACACTAATGGATTCTGCAAAATCTTTAACTTCTTGCACCATCTTGTCAACTTGTCACCTCCGTGTCACATAAACACAAAAGGATCACTCACGATCGTGTTCAAATAAAAAACTGCAATGGAGTTATACAGTAATAAAAATAATCCTAACCCTAGGATTTCAACAGGAATGATCTTGAGCAAAGGATTGGCATGATAATGATTCTGAATAGCAGGTAATCATTTTACTTATCAACAATCATCACAGACAGGCACCCAATTTTTCTCTCTGTCATGCCCACATGCTCCACAGCATCGCTCGTAATAATAATAATGTGGTCAAAAACTACATATTACCACCAAGCCTTCAATTAAGTCTAGGGGAAAGATACACAAAATAAATAAAAACAACCAGTTTACTGGGGCCTATAACATAGGGCACCGGAAATAAGCAAAAGAACAAAAACTAAGTTCTCTACAACTCATACTATTTCACCTTAAACAATCTTTACTCCAACTCTTGGGAATCATTATCATCATACACTGTACTGCACCACCTCTCTGAACTAGCTGTCCTTAGGTTCTAACCTAGTGCAGTCGTAAACTAGCTCAAGCATGCTTATAAACAAATATTACAGAATGGTGGTGTCACAAAATATCATTAGTGGGTTCAGGAAGCCATATCATCCAGTGGTGTTCAGGAAGCCATATCATCCACTGGGGTTTAGGAAGCCATATCATCCACTGGGGTTTAGGAAGCCATATCATCCAGTGGGGTTTAGGAAGTCATATCATCCAGTGGGGTTTAGGAAGCCATATCATCCAGTGGGTTTAGGAAGCCATATCATCCAGTGGAGTTTAGGAAGCCATATCATCCAGTGGGGTTTAGGAAGCCATATCATCCAGTGGGGTTTAGGAAGTCATATCACCCAGTGGGGTTTGGGAAGCCATATCATCCACTGGGGTTTAGGAAGCCATATCAAATGGTGCTCATCGGTAGAACTGATCCAGTATACATCAATACATGTACATACTATATGTTACAAGCAATTAAACCAAAAAAAATGTAGTCCCAATTGTTACGGACCCGAGCCCAGCGTCCGAGCACGGAGCAGGGACGACCGCGCCATCTGTGTTTACTAGTTGTGTTTTGCGGGGGTTGAGCTTTGCTCTTTCGGCCCGCCTATCAACTGTTTACTAACTACTTTTTTTTTTTTTTTTTTCCCACACCACACACACACACACCCCAGGAAGCAGCCCGTGACAGCTGACTAACTCCCAGGTACCTATTTACTGCTAGGTAACAGGGGCACTTAGGGTGAAAGAAACTTTGCCCATTTGTTTCTGCCTCGTGCGGGAATCGAACCCGCGCCACAGAATTACGAGTCCTGCACGCTATCCACCAGGCTACGAGGCCCCCCATCTGATCAGGAGCTGCCATCACAGCAGCTGATCTGTGGGTCAGCTCCCGAAACCCCCTCCAAATGGACGACGCCATCTAGTGAGGACAGGATATACCGGCCACAGAGGCTGGTTCCCGTCCTGATCAGCTCATAACATAGCCGCTGCTGACCTCTGGTGAGGTGACGCTTAGACAGCAACGCCATCTATGGAGTGGATAGGTGGGCGTTTGTGTCTAAGCCTGTAAGTGAGGTGCCCTAGGGTGTCCCTAGTACTGATGACGTGTCTGATTACAGAGTCGACCTGGGACTGCTGTAATGGAAGTTTTATCAGTCTACCCAAGGCAGCCGTAGAATCTCCAAGTGTTAGCTGCAGAAGTTGTGAGTCACCCCCTGGATGAACACTGTTGTGTTAGCCTGCCTGTGACGTGGCAGTTGAGGAATTGTCGTACCCGGGGCTGACTGGTGGAGAAGACTAGCCACTGGGGTGTTGTGGTGAGTAGAGTGATCTGTGAAATCACACGAGGCTCCTGCCTAGGGCTCGCAACCCTAGTATCGGTCGTGGAGTGGCCTACGCAATGTAGCTGATTAGAACCTGCCAGCTACAGGCTGGATTTGTGGTTGAAGGCCTCCACAACAGTGCCCCCAGTGGAACTGTGATTTGGCTGGCCTGTGGCCGGGGTAGACTTGCTAGGAGAATCCAAGGATTCGTCGAGAGGCCACGAGAAGAGGATCAAGGGCTAAGCATCGTTGAGCACCGTGGAGCATCCCGTGTCTTCGAAGAAGAAGTTATTGTAAATAAGTGTAGTAATAGCAACCCCGCTTGTGACGGTTTATATACTTATTTATTGGTGATGGAATAATTATATATTTAAGTTTAAGTGCAGTTTTATCCCTTCCCCTTTAATTTACTTGCGTTATGGAGCACACCCCTTGAAAGCCACTACTAACTTGGGGCCGGATACCCAAACTCTACTAACATCAGAGAAAGAACCCAGTTGCGACCCAATAGGGCCGTAACACCAATATACAAGAAGGGTGACAGGTAGGAGGCATTGAACAACAGGCCTGTGTCTCTAACTTGTTTTCCATGCAAGATGATGGAGAAGATTGTGAGAAAAAATCTAGTAGATCATCTGGAGTAAAAGGACTTTGTAACACAAGATAAGCATGGGTTCAGAGATGCAAATCATGCCTAACAGGTTTAATTTAGTTCTATGACCAGGCAACAAAAATTAGGCAAGAGAGTGAGGGCTGGGTAGACTGCATATTTCTGGACGGCTAGAAAGCCTTTGACACATTACCACAAAAGAGACAAGTGCACAAACTGAAGATGCAGGTAGGAGTGAAAGGGAAGGTACTCCACTGGATAAGGAAGTACCTAAACAACAGGACACAGCGAGTCACTGTGAGGGGTGAGGTTTCGGAGTGGCGGGGAGTCACCAGTGGAGTCCCACAGGGCTTAGTCCTTGGACCTATACTGTTTCTGATATACGTAAATGCTCTCCAAGAAGGAATTGTCTTATTCCGCTCAATGTTTTCTGATGATGCAAATATTATGAGAAGGATCATGACAGATGAAAATAGTATTAGGCTTCAAGATGACCTAGACAAGCTGAAGGAATGGTCCAACAAGTGGCTACTAAAGTTCAATCCAAGTAAATGTAAGGTAATGAAACTAGGAGGAGGAGGAGGAACTAGAAGGCCAGACACTGGATACCGAATGGGAGATGAAGTCTTTCACGAAACAGACAGAGTAAGATATAGGAGTTGATATCACTAAAAACCTGTCTCCTGAAGCCCACATCAAAAGAATATCATCAGCGGCCTATGCGAGGCGGGCTAACATCAGAACTGCTTTCAGAAACCTGTGTAAGGATTCCTTCAGAACCTTGTATACCATATATGTAAGACCAAACCTGGAGTATGCAACCACAGCATGGAGCCCGTACCTAGTCAAGTAGAAGACGAAGCTGGAAAATTTCAGATGTATGCCACTAGGCAAGTCCCAGAACTAAGAGGCATGAGTTATGAGGACAGGCTGCGTGAACTGCACCTCACGTCGCTGGAAGACAGAAGAGCTCGGGGAGACATGATCACCACATACAAAGTTCTCAGGGGAATTGACAGGGTACACATGGATGGATTATTTAACACGTGTGATACACGCACAAGGGGACACAGGTGGAAGCTGAGTACCGGAGCCACAGAGACATTAGAAAGACCTTTTTCAGTGTCAGAGTAGTTAACAGATGGAATGCACTAGGAAGTGATGTGGTGGAGGCTGAATCCATACACAGTTTCACGTGTAGATATGATAGAACCGAGTATGTTCAGGAATCTGTACATCAGTTGATTGACGGTTGAGTGGCGGGATCAAAGAGCCAAAGCTCAACCCCCGCAAGCACAAATAGGTGAGTACACACAAACACACAGACACACACACACACACACACAGAAATGGCTACTGGAATTCAACACGAGCAAATGTAAAGTTATGGAAATGGGACTAGGAGATAGGAGACCAAAGGGACAGTACACAATGAAGGGGAACAGCCTACCTGTAACGACGCGTGAAAGAGACCTGGGGGTGGACGTAACACCTAATCTATCTCCTGAGGCACATATAAATAGGATAACGACAGCAGCGTACTCTACACTGGCAAAAGTTAGAACATCATTCAGAAACCTAAGTAAAGAGGCATTTAGGGCGCTTTACACTGCCTACGTAAGGCCAGTCTTAGAGTATGCCGCCTCATCATGGAGTCCCCATCTGAAAAAGCATATAATGAAACTGGAAAAGGTTCAGAGGTTTGCAACGAGACTCGTTCCAGAGCTACGAGGGATGGGGTATGAGGAGCGCCTGAGGGAACTGTGCCTTACGACACTAGAAAGAAGAAGGGAGAGGGGGGACATGATAGGAACGTATAAGATACTCAGAGGGATTGACAGAGTGGACATAGACGAAATGTTCACACGGAATAGTAACAGAACGAGGGGACATGGATGGAAGCTTGAAACTCAGATGAGTCACAGAGATGTTAGGAAGTTTTCTTTTAGCGTGAGAGTAGTGGGAAAATGGAATGCACTTCAGGAACAGGTTGTGGAAGCAAATACTATTCATAATTTTAAAACCAGGTATGATAGGGAAATGGGACAGGAGTCATTGCTGTAAACAACCGATGCTCGAAAGGCGGGATCCAAGAGTCAATGCTCGATCCTGCAGACACAACTAGGTGAGTACAACTAGGTGAGTACACACACGATACCGGAGTGTATCGATTCATTTCTCTCAATGTTTGCGGACGATGCTAAAATTATGAGAAGGATTAAAACAGAAGAGGACTGTTTGAGGCTTCAAGAAGACCTAGACAAGCTGAAGGAATGGTCGAACAAATGGTTGTTAGAGTTTAACCCAACCAAATGTAATGTAATGAAGATAGGTGTAGAGAGCAGGAGGCCAGATACAAGGTATCATCTGGGAGAGGAAATTCTTCAGGAGTCAGAGAAGGAAAAAGACTTGGGGGTTGATATCACGCCAGACCTGTCTCCTGCAGCACATATCAAGCGGATAACATCAGCGGCATATGCCAGGCTGGCCAACATACGAACAGCATTCAGAAACTTGTGTAAAGAATCATTCAGAACTTTGTATACCACATATGTCAGGCCAATCCTTGAGTATGCAGCCCCAGCATGGAGTCCATATCTAGTCAAGGATAAGACTAAACTGGACAAGGTTCAAAGGTTTACCACCAGACTAATACCCGAGCTGAGAGGTATGAGCTACGAGGAGAGACTACGGGAATTAAACCTCACTTCGCTGGAAGACAGAAGTGTAAGGGGGGACATGATCACCACATTCAAGATTCTGAAGGGAATTGATAGGGTAGATAAAGACAGTCTATTTAACACAACGGGAACACGCACAAGGGGACACAGGTGGAAACTGAGTGCCCAAATAAGCCACAGAGATATTAGAAAGAACTTTTTTAGTGTCAGAGTGGTTGACAAATGGAATGCATTAGGAAGTGATGTGGTGGAGGCTGACTCCATACACAGTTTCAAGTGTAGATATGATAGGGCCCAATAGGCTCAGGAATCTGTACACCTGTTGATTGACGGTTGAGAGGCGGGACCAAAGAGCCAGAGCTCAATCCCCGCAAACACAACTAGGTGAGTACAACTAGGTGAGTACACACACACACACACACACAACCTTCTCCTGGACCCCCACCCCATATGACTTACTTTACCTTTTACAGAGCCTTTTTCCTTTTACATTATATTTTATTTAAACATTGTTAACCACGAGAAGAAAAATAAAAAAATATTAATCCAGAAACTTCACAATAGATGACTTAAGACCATTTGTCGTTCACTGGGAGCTTGGGAAGTGTCGCCTTATGCCGGATTTTATTTTTCCTTGTGTTAAGCAGCTGTTGTCGGAGAGCGGTCTGTCTTCCTCTCTGGTCTCAGTGAGTGTTCTGGGACTGCTGGCTTCATGTTAACCTATGACGTCGACGTGTAATGACAATATTATCTCAAAACTGAAGATCTCTTTATTTTCCCCTCTGGACAAATCCCGTCTTTTGGGACTGCTCCAGTGATTTTTACCTAAGACGTCGATGTACTTCATCACTGTATCCCATACAGTGTAGAGAGGTTTCTTCAATCCTCTGTTCTCAGTCAGTGTTCTGGGACTACTGTCCTTGAGAGCATCTATGACGTCGATGTACATATTTTCCACTTCGTCTCCGACTGAGTACAACGATCCTGGACGTGTCATTCCTAGTAGTCATCCAGCAGTCTCAGGAGACTATTAACTTCCGCTCTGGTTGGCACGTCCAGGATCGTTACCTAAGACATACCTAAGGCGTCGACGTACATCATCTCCACTGTATCCCCTACAGTGTACAGAGGTCTCTTTGTTCCTCTGTTCTCAGTCAGCGTTCCGGGACTGCTGACCTTGGGAGCATCTACGACGTCGACGTACATCATCTCCACTGTATCCCCTACAGTGTAGAGAGGTCTCTTTGTTCCTCTGTTCTCAGTCATTGTTCCGGGACTGCTGTCCTTGGGAGCATCTACGACGTAGTTGTACATATTTTCATGTAGGTTTTCAACGGTGTAGAACGATCCAGGACGTGTCATACTGGCCAGAGATGAGGCACCTAACGCGTTTCCTTACAAGATAACAAACGAAATATCCTGTAGTAATTATAAAAATATTTTATGTACAATGTATTAACACTGTCTTTAAGCATTTGTTAATATCCAACATAGAGGAAAATTTAGTCAACACAGAACAGGGACGTGACGTCATCAGGGACGCTGAGAATATACGATAAAGTGATAATCAGGGAAAAGTGCTAAAAAAGTGCTTATGACAGGAGAGAAGGTAAGATAATACCACTGATGACAGGAGAGAAGATAAGATAATACCAGTGATGACAAGGGAGACGGTAGGATAATACCGGTGATGACAGGAGAGAAGGTAACATAATACGAGAGTGACAGTAGACAAGGTAATACCAGTGAAGAAAGGAGAGAAGGTATGATAATACCAGTGATGATAGGAGAGAAGATAAGATAATACCAGTGATGACAGTTAAGTAGGTAAAAAAATACCAGTGATGACATTAGAGAATGTAAGATAATATCAGTGATAACAGTAAAGTATGAAAGATGATATCATTGATGACAGAGGAGTAGGTAAGATAATGCCAGTGATGCCCTAAAGTAGGTAAGATAATACCAGTGATGACAGTACAGTAGGTAAGATAATACCAGTGATAGCTGGAGAGAAGGTAAGATAATACAAGTGATGACAGGAAAGTAGGCAATATAATACCAGTGATGAGAGGCGAGAAGATTAGATAATACCAGTGATGACAGGAGAGTAGGAAATATAATACCAGTGATATCAGAAAAGTAGTTAGGATAATACCAGTGATGATCGTAAAGTAGGTAAGATAATACCAGTGATGACAGGAGAATAAGTAAGATAATACCAGTGATGACAGTAGAGTAGGTTAGATAATACCAGTGATGACAGAAGAGAAGGTTAGATAATACCAGTAATGATAATTAGTAAAACAGTAAAGGTAAGATAATACCAGCGATGACAGGAAAATAGGTAGGATAATACCAGTGATGACAGGAGAATAGGTAAGATAATACAAGTGATGACAGAAGAGAAGGTAAGATAATACCAGTGATGACAGGAGGGTAGGTAAGATAATACTAGTGATGATAGTAGAGTAAGTAAGATAATATCAGTGATGACAGGAGAGAAAGAAAGATAATACCAGTGATGACAGTAGATTAGCGAAGATAATACTAGTGATGACAGTACTGTAGGTAAGATAATACCAGTGATGACAGTTCAGTAGGTAAGATAATAACAGTGATGGCTGAAGAGAAGGTAAGATAATACAAGTGATGACAGGAAAGTAGGTAATATAATACCAGTGATGAGAGGCGAGTAGGTAAGATAATATCAGTAATGACAGGAAAGATAATAAGATAATACCAGTGATGACAGGAAAGTTAGTAAGATAATACCAGTGACGATAAAAGAGTTGGTAAGATAATACCAGTGTTGACAGAAGTGTTGGTAAGATAATAACAATGATGACAGGAAAGATGTTAAGATAATACCAGTGATGACAGTAGAGTAGGTAAGATAATACCAGTGATGACAGGAGAGAAGGTAAGATAATATCAGTAATGACAGGAAAGATAATAAGATAATACCAGTGATGACAGTAGAGTAGGTATGATAAAACCAGTGATGACAGGAGAGAAAGTAAGATAATGCCTGTGTTGACAGGACAGAAGATAAGATAATATCAATGATGACAGGACAGACGGTAGGATAATACCAGTGATGACAGGAGAGAAGGTAAGATAATACCAGTGAAGTCAGAAGAGTAGGTTAGATAATACCAATGAAGACAGAAAAGTAAGATAATACCAGTGATGACATGAAAGAACGTAAGAAAATACCAGTGATGACAGGAGAGAAGGTAAGTTAATACAAGTGATGACAAGAGAATAAGTAAGATAATACCGGTGATGACAGTAGAGTAGGTAAGATAATACCAGTGATGACAGAAGAGAAGGTAAGATAATACCAGTAATGACATGAGGGTGGGAAAGATAATACCAGTGATGACATGAAAGTAGATGAGATTATACAAGTGATGGCAGAAGAATAGGTAAGATAATAGCAGTGATTTCAGGAGAGAATGTAAGATAATACCAGTGATGGAACGAGAGAACGTAAGATAATACCAGTGACGACAAAAGAGAAGGTAAGATAATACCAGCAATGGTAGGAGGGTGGGTAGGATAATACCAGTGATGACAGGAGAGAAGGTAAGATAATACCAGTGATGACAGGAGGGTAGGTAAGATAATACCAGTGATGACAGGAGAGAAGATAAGATAATACCAGTGATGACAGGAGAGTTGGTAAGATAATACCTGTGATGACAGGAGAGTAGGTAAGATAATACCAGTGATGACAGGAAAGATGGTAAGATAATACCAGTGATAACAGTAGAATAGGTAAAATAATACTAGTGATGACAGTAGAGTAAGTAAGATAATACCAGTGATGACAGGAGAGAAAGAAAGATAATACTAGTGATGACAGTAGAGTAAGTAAGATAATACCAGTGATGACAAGAGAGTAGGTAAGATAATACTAGTGATGACAGTAGATTAGGGAAGATAATACTAGTGATGACAGTAGAGTAAGTAAGATAATACCAGTGATGACAGGAGAGAAGGTAAGATAATACTAGTGATGATAGTAGAGTAGCTATGATAATACCAGTGATGAGAGTAGAGTAGGTAAGATAATACCAGTGATGACAGATTATTAGGAAAGATAACACCAGTGATGACATGAACGTACGTAAGATAATACCGGTGATGACATGAAAGAACGAAAGATAATACCAGTGATGCCCAAAAGTTGGGAAGATAATACCAGTGATGACAGGAGAGAAGGTTATATATTACCAGTGATATCAGGAAAGTAGGTAAGGTAATACCAGTGATGATTGTACAGTAGGTAAGATAATATCAGTGATGGCAGGCGAGACGGTAAGATAATACCAGTTGTCACAGGAGAGAAGGAAAGTTAGTACCAGCGATGGCAGGAGAGAAAGTAAGATATTACCAGTGATGACAGGGGGGCGGGTAAGATAATACCAGTGATGGCAGGAGAGTAGGTAAGATAATACCAGTGATGACAGGGGGCGGGTAAGATAATACCAGTGATTTCAGGAGAGAAGGTAAGATAATACCAGTGACGAACGAGAGAACGTAAGATAATACCAATGATGACAGTAGCGTAGGTAAAATAATACCAGTGATGACAGTAGAGGACGTAAGATAATACCAGTTATGACAGTAGAGAAAGTAAGATAATACCAGTGATGACAGGTGGTTGGGTAGGATAATACCAGTGATGACAGGAGAGTAGGTAAGATAATACCAGTGATGACAAGAGAGAAGGTAAGATAATACTAGTGATGACAGAAGGGTAGGTAAGATAATGCCAGTGATAACAGTAGAATAAGTAAGATAAAACCAGTGATGACAGGAGAAAAAATAAGATAATACCAGTGATGACAGGAGAGTTGGTAAGATAATATCTGTGATGATAGGAGAGTAGGTAAGATTCTACCAGTGATGACAGGAAAGATGGTGAGATAATACTTGTTGGAAATTTCCAACACTAG
The DNA here is from genome assembly GCF_040958095.1 of Procambarus clarkii. Lineage (NCBI taxonomy): Eukaryota > Metazoa > Arthropoda > Malacostraca > Decapoda > Cambaridae > Procambarus > Procambarus clarkii. Next base: position 24,299,494 of record NC_091217.1, on the reverse strand, counting down.
TTCACTACTTTTGTATTATAATAAATCATTATTATTATATACTAACTACAGTAGTCACTAAATTTATTAACAGTAGTGTTAACATAAACTAACCATTGTATCTGCGTATTAATGCTAGAATTCTTACAAAATAAAGCACCAATATTGCGTCAGATATTGTCTAGTTAAACACATTTATTACCAATGTGCTAGAGAATTGCAACGTTGCAAGACTGCAACGGCAGTCCCCGTGGTGTAGTGGTAAGACACTCGCCTGGCGTTCCGCGAGCGCTATGTCATGGGTTCGTATCCTGGCCGGGGAGGATTTACTGGGCGCAATTCCTTAACTGTAGCCTCTGTTTAACGCAACAGTAAAATGTGTACTTGGATGAAAAAACGATTCTTCGCGGCAGGGGATCGTATTCCAGGGACCATAGGATTAAAGACTTGCCCGAAACGCTACGCGTACTAGTGGCTGTACAAGAATGTAACAACTCTTGTATATATCTAAAAAAAAAAAAAAAAAAAAAAAGAAAAAAAAAAAAAAAAAAAAAAAAAAAATTGAATGTGGTTCTCTAAAATCATCAGTATTCCGTGTGATAATTATTTACGGATAACATAACTCCCAAATAATTCTAAATCGAGAGTTTTTAGTTACAATTGTTAACAAGTAATAGTTTTTCTGTCACGCGTGAATGCCATGGAGAAAACTAAAATCTTCTCCATTTCTCGTTTACCACCATAAGGCGAGAAAGCAATAATATTTAAATCCCTAGAATCACAACCCAGTCTTTATTAAAGTATTTCAACCACGATTGCGCGAAATAGTATTATTCGTGATAAATAATTTCGGTGGTGAATGCGGGACGCAGATTGGGAAAGTAGGAGACGCCATTGTGGAGCCAGCTGGTACAGCGTGCGGGCTTGGACAGCGGAAAGTCTTGGCGTCAGAGTCTGAGACACGGGGCGTTGGGGAGTTATCAGCAAGAATTACGCTGATACCCAACTAATAACGAATAATTATTCTTCCACGTGCTCCATAGTACTCGGTCAATCAATAACGCGTCGAGAATCAAGCCAAACTCTCAATCACGTGTACAACACCTGGAAGTTTGAGACTGAGACGCGATATCGGCAGACTTCAGCAGTTACTGCGCTCATGCTAAGTATATTTTCTTTCTTGATGCATCATTAGAGATTGTATATTTCGTGGGTAGTCTGTCGTTATATAGTGGGACGACAACAAATCCAACGTTAGTACCGCATTAATATTTTTCTCTATTTTAATAAATATTGATATTTAAGTAGCCTAGTTCAATGCTACGTAATATCCTTTAAATTACAGCTCGTATGTGAGGAGTCAACGAGTCGTTAACTACATTCGTGTTATTCACCTCTAAGGGCTTCTATGTGGAGATCCTGAGGACGAAGCACGAACGATGTCATAGAAATCGTCTTAAAGCTAAGACTTTTTGTACACATTTAATTATTCCATTTTATTATACAAATCCATAATATTATCATATCGAATATTTTACCATATGATTATTGGAAATTAATGTGTTTACTTGGATGATTGCTCTTTAATTTTAATAATCATTAATATTCACTATTTGAATTTACCTATTGATTCTATAATATTTTAGGTCATAATATTATTTACTCAACAATGAACTGGTGACGAACCACACTAGTTCCTAGACGTATATGAATTTCTAGCAATACCCCCCCCCCCAATGTAGGTGTTTGAGGCTCTGACTTTAGTTAATTAATCATACAGTCCATTATTTATTTAAGTGATTATTCTTTCTAATACCTATCCATAGACACTGGTTCTTCTTGTGTTTTCTAATGATCAATTTTTATTAGTTTCCCTCTTTACTCAAAAGTGGGTGGTCCTTCGTAAATAAATTAAATAATTAAATAATTGAGTCAAGCCACAGATATCCCACAATACTAGTGAAGACAGTAGATTAGGTAAGATAATACTAGTGATGACAGTAGAGTAATTAAGATAATAACAGTGATGACAGGAGAGAAGGTAAGATATTACTAGTGATGACAGTAGATTAGGTAAGATATTACTAGTGATGACAGTAGAGTAAGATAATACCAGTGATGACAGAAGAGAAGGTAAGATAATACTAGTGATCAAAGGTAGAGTAGCAACGATAATACCAGTGATGAGAGTAGAGTAGGTAAGATAACACCAGTGATGACAAAAGAGTAGGTAAGATACCACTAGTCATGACATGTAAGAACGTAAGATAATACCGGTGATGACATGAAAGAACGTAAGATAATACCAGTGATGACATGAAAGAACGTAAGATAATACCAGTGATGCCCAAAAGTAGGTAAGATAATACCAGTGATGACAGAAGAAAAGATAATATAATACCAGTGATATCAGGAAAGTAGGTAAGATAATACCAGTGATGATAGTTAAGAAGGTAGGATAATACCAGTGATGACAGGAGAGAAAGTAAGATAATACTAGTAATGACAGTAGAGTAGCTACGATAATACCAGTGATGACAGTTGAGTAGGTAAGATAATACCAGTGATGACAGAAGAGAAGGTAAGATAATACCAGTGATGACAAGAGAATAGGTAAGATAACAGCAGTGATTTCAGGAGAGAAGGTAAGATAATACCAGTGATGACAGGAAAGATGGTAAGATAATACCAGTGATGACAGTAGGAGATAATACTAGTGATGACAGTAGAGTAGCTACGATAATACCAGTGATGACAGAAGAGTAGGTAAGATAACAACAGTGATGACATGAAATAACTTAAGATAATACCATTGATGATATGAAAGAACGTAAGATAATACAAGTGATGACATGAAAGAACGTAAGATAATAACAGTCATGCCCAAAAGTAGGTAAGATAATACCAGTGATGACAGGAAAGAAGGTAATATAATACCTGTGATATCAGGAAAGTAGGTAAGATAACACCAGCGTTGATAGTACTGTAGGTATGGTAATACCAGTGATGACAGGAGAATAAGTAAGATAATACCAGTGATGACAGTAGAATAGGTAAGATAATACCAGTGATGACAAAAGAGAAGGTAAGATAATACAAGTGATGACAGAAAAGTAAGATAATACCAGTGATGACATGAAAGAAAGTAAGATAATACCAGTGATGACAGGAGAGAAGGTAATATAATACCAGTGATATTAGGAAAGTAGGTAAGATAATACCAGTGATGATAGTAAAGTAGGTAAGATAATACCAGTGATGACAGGCAAGAAGGTAAGATAATACCAGTGATGACAGGAGAGAAGGTAAGTTAATACCAGCGATGGCAGGAGAATAAGTAAGATAATACCGGTGATGACAGGAAAGTAGGTAAGATAATACTAGTGATGACAGTAGATTAGGTAAAATAATACTAGTGATGACAGTAGAGTAAGTAAGATAATACCAGTGATTACAGGAGAGAAGGAAAGATAATACTAGTGATGACATTAGATTAGATTAGATAATACTAGTGATGACAGTAGATTAGGTAAGATAATACTAGTGATGACAGTACATTAGGTAAGATAATACTAGTGATGACAGTAGACTAGGTAAGATAATACTAGTGATGACAGTAGAAAAGGAAATATAATACTACTGATAACAGTAGAGTAAGTAAGATAATACCAGGGATGACATGAGAGAAGGTAAGATAATACTAGTGATGACAGTAGATTAGGTAAGATAATACTATTGATAACAGTGGTTAAGTAAGATAATACCAGTGATGACATGAGAGAAGGTAAGATAATACTAGTGATGACAGTAGATTAGGTAAGATAATACTAGTGATAACAGTAGAGTAAGTAAGATAATACCAGTGATGACATGAGAGAAGGTAAGATAATACTAGTGATGATAGTAGAGTAGCTACGATAATACCAGTGATGAGAGTAGAGTAGGTAAGATAATACCAGTGATGACAGAAGAGTAGGAAAGATACCAGTGATGACATGAACGATCGTAAGATAATGCCGGTGATGACATGAAGAACGTAAGATAATACCAGTGATGCCCAAAAGTAGGTAAGATAATACCAGTGATGACAGGAGAGAAGGTAATATAATACTAGTGAAATCAGGAAAGTTGGTAAGATAATACCAGTGATTATAGTACAGTAGGTAATATAATACCAGTGATGATAGGCGAGAAGGTAGGATGATACCAGTGATGACAGAAAAGAAGGTAAGAAAATACCAGTGATGACAGGAGGGTGGGTAAGATAAAACCAATGATGACATAAGAGTAGGTAAGATAATAGCAGTGATTTCAGGAGAGAAGATAATACCAGTAATGAACGAGAGAACGTAAGATAATACCAATGATGACAGTAGAGTAGGTAAGATAATACCAGTGATGACAGTAGAGTAGGTAAGATAATACCAGTGATGACAGTAGGGAAGGTAAGATAATACCTGTAATGACAGGAGAGAAAGTAAGTTAATAACAGTAACAGTGGTAGCTCTGTTAGTGATGATAGGGGTATTACCAGTGACATTCATAACTATGGTAATGATGGTTGGGGTCGTCCCAGAGACAGTGGTTGTTTTGGTTGTGATTTAGAGGTAGTACCGGTGACAGTGGAAGTTCCGGTAGTGATGGTAGGGGTAGTACCGGTGACAGTGGAAGTTCCGGTAGTGATGGTAGGGGTAGTACCGGTGACAGTGGAAGTTCCGGTAGTGATGGTAGGGGTAGTACCGGTGACAGTGGAAGTTCCGGTAGTGATGGTAGTGGTAGTACCGGTGACAGTGGAAGTTCCGGTAGTGATGGTAGGGGTAGTACCGGTGACAGTGGAAGTTCCGGTAGTGATGGTAGGGGTAGTACCGGTGACAGTGGAAGCTCTGGTAGTGATGTTTCGGGTTGTATCAGTGCCAGTGGTAGCTCTGGTAATGAAGGTTGGGGGTAGTACCAGAGACAGTGGTAGTGATTAATGGGGTAGTAATAGTGGTTGCTCTGTTAATGATATTTGAGGTTGTGCCAGTGATAGTTCATTTTCCAGAATGTAGAACAGAAATATTTAAACATATGTTAATGAACAATTAATATCAATACTTCACTTCTCATATTCCAAATGACTGCGGGCAAAAATCCAGAACGTCTTCGCCACTAAGTAATACTGTGTTCGCTTACTATTAAAAACTACAAATTGCATGACGATTAATATTTTCAGTTTCCAGACACTTTTACCATTTTACAAAGTTTAACAAACTAAGATTTTTTCTGAATTGTTAATAAGAGAGGATTGTCATCTAATTACCAGACACTTATTCACTTAACAGATTTGTTAAGTCGTTGTGAAATATAATAATTGCCACTGATAATGTATTACGTAAAACTACTTATAATATAAAATTATTTATTTTATAACTGGTAGTGGCCCAATTGGTGGTGATGGGTGCTGGTAGTGGTCCAAGTGGAAGTCATGGGTTCTGGTAGTGGCCCAAGTGGAGGTGATGGGTGCTGGTAATGCCCAAAGAGCTGGTGATGGGTGCTAGTAGTGACCCATATGGAGGTAATGGGTGCTGGTAATAGCCCAAGTGGAGGTGATGGGTAGTTGTAGTGACCACAGTAGCAGTGATGGGTGCTGCTATTGACCCAAGTGTAGGTGATGGGTGCGCGTATTTTCCCAAGTGATGGTGATAGGTGTTGGTAGTGGCCAATTGGAGGTAATGAGTGCTGGTAGTGGCCCAAGTGGAGGTGATGGGTACAGATAGTGGCCCAAGTGGAGGTGATGGGTAGTGGTATTGGCCTAAATTGAGGTGATTGGTTCTGATAGTAGCCTAAGAGAAGGTAATGGGTTGAGGTAAAGGCTCGAGTGTAGATGATGGCTGCAGGTAGTGGCCCACGTGAAGGTGATGGGTGCTGATAGTGTCTCAGATGGAGGTGATATCTTGAGGTTATCTTGAAATGATTTCGGGGCTTTAGTGTCCCCGCGGCCCGGTCCTCGACCAGGCCTCCACCCCCAGGAAGCAGCCCGTGACAGCTGACTAACACCTAGGTACCTATTTTACTACTAGGTAACAGGGGCATAGGGTAAAAGAAACTCTGCCCATTGTTTCTCGCCGGCGCCCGGGATCGAATCCGGGACCACAGGATCACAAGTCCAGCGTGCTGTCTGCTCGGCCGACTAGCTCCCCTGATGGGTACAGTTAGTGGGTCAGTTGGAGCAGATGGGTGCAGTAGCTGGCATTACCAGTAGTAATGCCAGCGTTAGCTCTGGTAGTCAGGATTGGGGTATTACCAGTGACAGCGGTAGGGATGGAAGGGGTTGTAACATTGAAAGTGGTAGTGATTGTTGGGGTAGTATCAGTGCCAGTGGTAGCTGTGACAGTGATGGCTGGGGGAGTAACAGTGACAGTTGTAGCTCTGGTAGTTATGTTTGTCGTAGTACCAGTTACAGTAGTAGCTCTGGAAGTGATTGTTCCGGTATTATCAGTGCTAGAGGAAGCTCTGGTAGTGATTCCAGGGGGTAGCACGAGTGAAAATGGTAGTTCTGGTAGTAATGGTTGGGGTATTATCGGTACCAGTGGTATCTCTGGTAGTAATAGTTGGGGTTGTACCAGTGCCAGTGGTAGCTCTAGTAGTGATATCAGGGGTAGTAACAGTGACAATGGAAGTTCTGGTAGTGAATTTGGGGTAAATTCAGTGACGACGGGCGCTCTGGAAGTGATTGTAGGGGTAGTACTATTGACAGTGGTAGCTGTGGTAGTGATAATTGTGGTAAAACCAGTGAGAGTCGTAGTGATTGTAGGGGTGGCAACAGTGACAGTGGGAGCTCTGGTAGTCATAGTTGTGGTAGTACCAATGACACTTTTACTTATGGAAGGGTTAGTAACAGTGACAGTGGTAGCTCTGGTAGTGATAGTAGGGGTAGTACCATTGACAGTAGTAGCGCTGGTAGTGATTGTTGCGAAAGTATCAGTGCCACTGGTAGCTCTGTTAGTAATGATAGGGGGTATGACCAGTGACATTGATAGCTATGGTAATGATAGCTGGGGTTATACCAGAGACAGTGTAGTTCTGGTTGTGATGGTAGGGGTAGTACTGGTGACAGTGGAAGCTCTGGTAGTGATGGTTGAGGGAAGTAAAAGTGACAGTGGTAGATCTGGTAGTGATGGTTGAGGGAAGTAAAAGTGACAGTGGTAGTGATGGTTGGGGTTGAAACAGTAACATAGGTATTGATGGTAGGGGTAGTACTAGTGTCAGTGATAGCTCTGTTAGTGATGGTTGGGGAGGGGGGGTAGTACCAGTGACAGTGGTAGCTCTGGTAGTGATAGTTGGGGGCGTGCCAGTGATAGTTCATTTTCTAAATTGTATAATAAAAATATTTTTACCTATTTATATGATACGAAATTATATTAATGCCTAATGTTTTATATTCGAAATGACTGTGGAGACAAATCCAGAATTTCTTCGCCGCCAAGTAATACTGTGTTGGCAAACTATTAAAAACTACAATTTGACTGACGATTAATATTTTCAATTTCCAGACACTTTTATCATTTTACAAAGTTAAACAAACTAAGATTTTTATCTGAATTACTAATAAGAGAGGATTGTCATGTAATTACCTGACACTAATTCACTAAACAGATTTGTTTAGTCGATGTGATATATAATAATTGCCTCTAATAATGTATTACATAAAACTATTTATAATATAAAAATATTTATTTTATAACTAGTTATGACCCAATTGATGATAATTGTTGCTGGTAGTGTCCCAAGTGTGGGTGATGGGTGCTGGTAGTGTCCCAAGTGTAGGTGATGGGTGTTGGTAGTGTCCCAAGTGTAGGTGATGGGTTCTGGTAGTGTCCCAAGTGTAGGTGATGGGTGCTGGTAGTGTCCCAAGTGCAGGTGATGGGTGTTGGTAGTGTCCCAAGTGTAGGTGATGGGTGCTGGTAGTGTCCCAAGTGTAGGTGATGGGTGCTGGTAGTGTCCCAAGTGTAGGTGATGGGTGTTGGTAGTGTCCCAAGTGTAGGTGATGGGTGCTGGTAGTGGCCCAAGTGTAGGTGATGGGTGCTGGTAGTGTCCCAAGTGTAGGTGATGGGTGTTGGTAGTGTCCCAAGTGTAGGTGATGGGTGCTGGTAGTGGCCCAAGTGTACGTGATGGGTGCTGGTAGTGTCACAAGTGTAGGTGATGGGTGCTGGTAGTGTCCCAAGTGTAGGTGATGGGTGCTGGTAGTGTCCCAAGTGGAGGTGATGGGTGTTGGTAGTGTCCCAAGTGTAGGTGATGGGTGCTGGTAGTGTCCCAAGTGTAGGTGATGGGTGCTGGTAGTGTCCCAAGTGGAGGTGATGGGTGCTGGTAGTGTCCCAAGTGTAGGTGATGGGGGCTGGTAGTTGTTACGTACTCCTAGCAGAATACGTATATAAATTTAAAATAAATATTATTTTATTTTATCATTGCATGTATATGTACACACATTGTGTTTTGGGTAAATTGTCGTGTGGTTTGGCAGCGTCAGTGAACAAGAGCGCGGTTGTCTCTGCACACGTCTATTACTTGATTGATACGGGAAAGCTGGACCTGTTCAGTTTGAGAGTTCCAGATGTCACTTTTATTTAGTTAGGAAATGTTTTATATACTGTAATTAAACAGGTGTCATTGTACTTATATATTTTGTAAGTCACTATTATATGTAACTTGCAGTCTTATGTGTTTTGAGAACAAGTGGTTGTTCAATTAGTTTATAATATTAAAAAGTCCTTAGTTTCCATCCCTCATCCTGGGATGAGGCAGACGGGAGGTGAGAATGTGGGTGGCGACAGAGCGAGAGTTCAGTAGCTGATACAGGACTAGGAGAGTAACATATGGGAGATAAGTCTATTACATTCATTTATTGCCATAATTACTATTATATATATTGTGACATGACTATACAATCATATTCTATAAGTTAACTTTACCATCTGTGTTTTTATATTATACTGTTTTGAATATATAGCTATCATATTGTGTATCTATTCTTCAGTCCTAAATGAAGATTCTATTTTGTGCTCAGTACTTATTAAGGGGTTATACTGGTGATTTGCTATTGAGAACAGCAGTTGTGTCGTATCCCTAGACTTATTAAAGTTTGGCTGCTGTAGGATCACGAGCCGTAACGTACGATAGGTAACAGTAGTGTCCCAAGTGGAGGTGGTGGGTGTTGGTACTGTCCCAAGTGGAGGTGATGGGTGCTGGTAGTGTCCCAAGTGGAGGTGATGGGTGCTGGTAGTGTCCCAAGTGTAAGTGATGGGTGCTGGTAGTGGCCCAAGTGGAGGTGATGGGTGTTAGTAGTGTCCCAAGTGTAGGTGATGGGTGCTGGTAGTGTCCCAAGTGGAGGTGATGGGTGCTGGTAGTGTCCCAAGTGTAGGTGATGGGTGCTGGTAGTGTCCCAAGTGGAGGTGATGGGTGCTGGTAGTGACCCAAGTGTAGGTGATGGGTTTTGGTAGTGTCCCAAGTGTAGGGGATGGGTGTTGGTAGTGTCCCAAGTGTAGGTGATGGGTGTTGGTAGTGTCCCAAGTGTAGGTGATGGGTGTTGGTAGTGTCCCAAGTGTAGGTGATGGGTGTTGGTAGTGTCCCAAGTGTAGGTGATGGGTGCTGGTAGTGTCCCAAGTGTAGGTGATGGGTGCTGGTAGTGTCCCAAGTGGAGGTGGTGGGTGTTGGTAGTGTCCCAAGTGGAGGTGATGGGTGTTGGTAGTGTCCCAAGTGGAGGTGATGGGTGCTGGTAGTGTCCCAAGTGGAGGTGATGGGTGCTGGTAGTGTCCCAAGTGGAGGTGATGGGTGCTGGTAGTGTCCCAAGTGTAGGTGATGGGTGCAGATTGTGGCCCAAGTGAAGGTGATGGGTGCTGGTAGTGTCCCAAGTGTAGGTGATGGGTGCTGGTAGTGGCCCAAGTGTAGGTGATGGGTGCTGGTAGTGTCCCAAGTGTATGTGATGGGTGCTGGTAGTGTCCCAAGTGTAGGTGATGGGTGCTGGTAGTGTCCCAAGTGGAGGTGATGGGTGCTGGTAGTGTCCCAAGTGTAGGTGATGGGTGCTGGTAGTGGCCCAAGTGTAGGTGATGGGTGCTGGCAGTGTCCCAAGTGTAGGTGATGGGTGCTGGTAGTGTCCCAAGTGTAGGTGATGGGTGCTGGTAGTGTCCCAAGTGTAGGTGATGGGTGCTGGTAGTGGCCCAAGTGTATGTGATGGGTGCTGGTAGTGTCCCAAGTGTAGGTGATGGGTGCTGGTAGTGTCCCAAGTGTAGGTGATGGGTGCTGGTAGTGGCCCAAGTGTAGGTGATGGGTGCTGGTAGTGGCCCAAGTGTAGGTGATGGGTGTTGGTAGTGTCCCAAGTGTAGGTGATGGGTGCTGGTAGTGTCCCAAGTGGAGGTGACGGGTGTTGGTACTGTCCCAAGTGGAGGTGATGGGTGCTGGTAGTGTCCCAAGTGGAGGTGATGGGTGTTGGTACTGTCCCAAGTGGAGGTGATGGGTGCTGGTAGTGGCCCAAGTGTAGGTGATGGGTGTTGGTAGTGGCCCAAGTGGAGGTGATGGGTGCAGATTGTGGACCAAGTGTAGGTGATGGGTGTTGGTAGTGTCCCAAGTGTAGGTGATGGGTGCTGGTAGTGTCCCAAGTGGAGGTGATGGGTGCTGGTAGTGTCCCAAGTGTAGGTGATGGGTGCTGGTAGTGTCCCAAGTGGAGGTGGTGGGTGTTGGTACTGTCCCAAGTGGAGGTGATGGGTGCTGGTAGTGTCCCAAGTGTAGGTGATGGGTGCTGGTAGTGTCCCAAGTGTAGGTGATGGGTGCTGGTAGTGTCCCAAGTGGAGGTGGTGGGTGTTGGTAGTGTCCCAAGTGGAGGTGATGGGTGCTGGTAGTGTCCCAAGTGGAGGTGATGGGTGCTGGTAGTGTCCCAAGTGGAGGTGATGGGTGCTGGTAGTGTCCCAAGTGGAGGTGATGGGTGCTGGTAGTGTCCCAAGTGTAGGTGATGGGTGCAGATTGTGGCCCAAGTGAAGGTGATGGGTGCTGGTAGTGTCCCAAGTGTAGGTGATGGGTGCTGGTAGTGGCCCAAGTGTAGGTGATGGGTGCTGGTAGTGTCCCAAGTGTATGTGATGGGTGCTGGTAGTGTCCCAAGTGTAGGTGATGGGTGCTGGTAGTGTCCCAAGTGGAGGTGATGGGTGCTGGTAGTGTCCCAAGTGTAGGTGATGGGTGCTGGTAGTGGCCCAAGTGTAGGTGATGGGTGCTGGCAGTGTCCCAAGTGTAGGTGATGGGTGCTGGTAGTGTCCCAAGTGTAGGTGATGGGTGCTGGTAGTGTCCCAAGTGTAGGTGATGGGTGCTGGTAGTGGCCCAAGTGTATGTGATGGGTGCTGGTAGTGTCCCAAGTGTAGGTGATGGGTGCTGGTAGTGTTCCAAGTGTAGGTGATGGGTGCTGGTAGTGGCCCAAGTGTAGGTGATGGGTGCTGGTAGTGGCCCAAGTGTAGGTGATGGGTGTTGGTAGTGTTCCAAGTGTAGGTGATGGGTGCTGGTAGTGTCCCAAGTGGAGGTGACGGGTGTTGGTACTGTCCCAAGTGGAGGTGATGGGTGCTGGTAGTGTCCCAAGTGGAGGTGATGGGTGTTGGTACTGTCCCAAGTGGAGGTGATGGGTGCTGGTAGTGGCCCAAGTGTAGGTGATGGCTGTTGGTAGTGGCCCAAGTGTAGGTGATGGGTGCAAATTGTGGCCCAAGTGTAGGTGATGGGTGTTGGTAGTGTCCCAAGTGTAGGTGATGGGTGCTGGTAGTGTCCCAAGTGGAGGTGATGGGTGCTGGTAGTGTCCCAAGTGTAGGTGATGGGTGCTGGTAGTGTCCCAAGTGGAGGTGGTGGGTGTTGGTACTGTCCCAAGTGGAGGTGATGGGTGCTGGTAGTGTCCCAAGTGGAGGTGATGGGTGCTGGTAGTGTCCCAAGTGTAAGTGATGGGTGCTGGTAGTGGCCCAAGTGGAGGTGATGGGTGTTAGTAGTGTCCCAAGTGTAGGTGATGGGTGCTGGTAGTGTCCCAAGTGGAGGTGATGGGTGCTGGTAGTGTCCCAAGTGTAGGTGATGGGTGCTGGTTGTGTCCCAAGTGTAGGTGATGGGTGCTGGTAGTGTCCCAAGTGTAGGTGATGGGTGCTGGTAGTGTCCCAAGTGTAGGTGATGGGTGTTGGTAGTGTCCCAAGTGTAGGTGATGGGTGCTGGTAGTGTCCCAAGTGGAGGTGATGGGTGCTGGTAGTGTCCCAAGTGTAGGTGATGGGTGCTGGTAGTGTCCCAAGTGGAGGTGGTGGGTGTTGGTACTGTCCCAAGTGGAGGTGATGGGTGCTGGTAGTGTCCCAAGTGGAGGTGATGGGTGCTGGTAGTGTCCCAAGTGTAAGTGATGGGTGCTGGTAGTGGCCCAAGTGGAGGTGATGGGTGTTAGTAGTGTCCCAAGTGGAGGTGATGGGTGCTGGTAGTGTCCCAAGTGTAGGTGATGGGTGCTGGTAGTGTCCCAAGTGGAGGTGATGGGTGCTGGTAGTGACCCAAGTGTAGGTGATGGGTTTTGGTAGTGTCCCAAGTGTAGGTGATGGGTGTTGGTAGTGTCCCAAGTGTAGGTGATGGGTGTTGGTAGTGTCCCAAGTGTAGGTGATGGGTGTTGGTAGTGTCCCAAGTGTAGGTGATGGGTGTTGGTAGTGTCCCAAGTGTAGGTGATGGGTGCTGGTAGTGTCCCAAGTGTAGGTGATGGGTGCTGGTAGTGTCCCAAGTGGAGGTGGTGGGTGTTGGTAGTGTCCCAAGTGGAGGTGATGGGTGCTGGTAGTGTCCCAAGTGGAGGTGATGGGTGCTGGTAGTGTCCCAAGTGGAGGTGATGGGTGCTGGTAGTGTCCCAAGTGGAGGTGATGGGTGCTGGTAGTGTCCCAAGTGTAGGTGATGGGTGCAGATTGTGGCCCAAGTGAAGGTGATGGGTGCTGGTAGTGTCCCAAGTGTAGGTGATGGGTGCTGGTAGTGGCCCAAGTGTAGGTGATGGGTGCTGGTAGTGTCCCAAGTGTATGTGATGGGTGCTGGTAGTGTCCCAAGTGTAGGTGATGGGTGCTGGTAGTGTCCCAAGTGGAGGTGGTGGGTGCTGGTAGTGGCCCAAGTGGAGGTGATGGGTGCTGGTAGTGTCCCAAGTGTAGGTGATGGGTGTTGGTAGTGTCCCAAGTGGAGGTGATGGGTGCTGGTAGTGTCCCAAGTGTAGGTGATGGGTGCTGGTAGTGGCCCAAGTGTAGGTGATGGGTGCTGGTAGTGTCCCAAGTGTAGGTGATGGGTGCTGGTAGTGTCCCAAGTGTAGGTGATGGGTGCTGGTAGTGTCCCAAGTGTAGGTGATGGGTGCTGGTAGTGGCCCAAGTGTAGGTGATGGGTGCTGGTAGTGGCCCAAGTGTAGGTGATGGGTGTTGGTAGTGTCCCAAGTGTAGGTGATGGGTGCTGGTAGTGTCCCAAGTGGAGGTGATGGGTGTTGGTACTGTCCCAAGTGGAGGTGATGGGTGCTGGTAGTGTCCCATGTGGAGGTGATGGGTGTTGGTACTGTCCCAAGTGGAGGTGATGGGTGCTGGTAGTGGCCCAAGTGTAGGTGATGGGTGTTGGTAGTGGCCCAAGTGTAGGTGATGGGTGCAGATTGTAGCCCAAGTGTAGGTGATGGGTGTTGGTAGTGTCCCAAGTGTAGGTGATGGGTGCTGGTAGTGTCCCAAGTGTAGGTGATGGGTGTTGGTAGTGTCCCAAGTGTAGGTGATGGGTGCTGGTAGTGTCCCAAGTGTAGGTGATGGGTGCAGATTGTGGCCCAAGTGTTGGTGATGGGTGCTGGTAGTGGCCCAAGTGGAGGTGATGGGTGCAGATTGTGGCCCAAGTGAAGGTGATGAGTTCTGAAAGTGGCCTAAAATAAGATAAAGGCTTGAGGTAGAGGCTCAAATGCAGGTGATCTTCTTGAGGTTATCTTGAGATGATTTCGGGGCTTTTTAGTGTCCCCGCGGCCCGGTCCTCGACCAGGCCTCCACCCCCAGGAAGCAGCCCGTGACAGCTGACTAACACCCAGGTACCTATTTTACTGCTAGGTAACAGGGGCATAGGGTGAAAGAAACTCTGCCCATTGTTTCTCGTCGGCGCCTGGGATCGAACCCAGGACCACAGGATCACAAGTCCAGCGTGCTGTCCGCTCGGCCGACCGGCTCCCGTGATGGGTACAGTTAGTGGGTCAGTTGGAGCAGATAGGTGCAGGTAACTGCTACTACTGTAACACTGACAGTAGTAGCTGTGGTAGCGATGGTTAGGGTGGTATCAATGCCAGCGATAGCTCTGGCAGTCATGACTGGGGTATTTCCAGTGACAGCGGTAGGTATGGTAGGGGTAGTAATATTGATAGTGGTAGTGATAGTAGTGATGGTTTGAGGAGTATCAGTGCCAGTGGTTGCTGTGGCAGTGATGTCTGGGGCAGTGCCAAGTGACAGTGGTAGCTCTGGTAGTTATGTTAGTCGCTTACCAGTGCCAGTGGTAGCTCTGGTAGTGATGCCAGGGGTAGTACCGGTGACAATGGAAGCTCTAGTAGTAATGGCTGGGGTATTATCATTGCCAGAGGTAGCTTTGGTAGTGATGGAAAGGGTAGTAACAATGCCAGTGATGGTTGGGGTAGTACCTATGCCATGGTAGCTCTAGTAGTGATATCAGGGGTTGTAATAGTGACAGTGGTAGTGGTAGTGATGGAAGGGTTAATAACAGTAACAGTGGTAGCTCTGGTAGTGATAGTATGGCAATTGACAGTGGTAGCGCTGGTAGTTATTGTTGCGAAAGTACCAGTGACAGTGGTAGCTCTGTTAGCGATGATAGGGGAATTACCATTGACATTGATAGCTATGGTAGTGATGTTTGGGGTTGTATCAGTGCCAGTTGTAGCTCTAGTAGTGATAATAGGGAGTAGTACTAGTGACTGTATAGCCCTGGTAGTGATGGTTGGGGTTGTAATAGTTACAGAGGTATTGATGGTTGAGGTAGTACTAGTGTCAGTGGTGGCTCTGGTAGGGGTAGTACCAGTGACAGTGGTAGCTCTGGTAGTGATTGTTGGGATAATCATAGTGATAGCTATGTTAGTGATAGGTGGTATCGTGCCAGTGATAGTTCATTTTATACTTTGTTGAATAGAAATCTTTAAATCAATTTTAATAAACTAATAATGACATTACTTCATCTCTTATATTCCAAATGACTGCGGACAAAAATCCAGGACGTTTTCGCGGCTAAGTAATACTGTTTAAGCATGCTGTTAAAAACTACAACTTGCATGATGATTAATATTTTCAGTTTCCAGACACTTTTACCATTTAACAAAGTTTAATAAACTACGATTTTTCTGAATTTTTAATAAGAAAGGATTGTCATGTAATTACCAGACACTTATTCACTTAACAGATTTGTTAAGTCACTGTAAAATATAATAATTGCCACTGATAATGTATTACGTTAAACGATTTACAATGTAAAACTATTTATTTTAAACTGGTAGTGGCCTACGTGGAGGTGATGGGTGCTGGTAGTGGCCAAAGAGGTGGTGATGGGTGCTAGTAGTGACCCAAGTGGAGGTAATGGGTCCTAGTAGTATCCCAAGTGATGGTGAAGGGTAATGGTAGTGACTAAAGTGGCAGTGATGGGTGCTGGTAGTGTCCCAAGAGTAGGTAATGGGTGCTAGTAGTATCCCAAGTGATGGTGATGGGGTGTTGGAAGTGACCCAATTGGAGGTGGTAGGTGCTGGTAGTCACCCAAGTGAAGGTGAAGGGTGCTGGTAGATGCTGAATTGGAGGTATTGGGTGACGGTAAAGACCCAAGTGGAGGTGATAGGTGCAGATATTGGCTCAAGTGAAGGTGATGGGTGCTGATATTGGCCCAAGATGAGGTCATGGGTTCTAATAGTGGCCTAAGAGAAGGTAATGGGTTGAGGTAAAGGCTCGAGTGTAGGTGATGGGTGCAGGTAGTGGTCCACGTGAAGGTGATGGATGCTGATAGTGTCTAAGATGGAGGTGATGGGTGCAGGTAGCAGTAACACTGACAGTAGTAGCTGTGGTAGCGATGGTTAGGGTGGTATCAATGCCAGCGTTAGCTCTGGTAGTCAGGATTGAGGTATTACCAGTGACAGCGGTAGGGATGTTAGGGGTTGTAACATTGTAAGTGGTAGTGATGGTAAGAGTAGTATCAGTGCCAGTGGTAGCTGCGACAGTGATGTCTGGGGCAGTACCAGTGACAGTGGAAGTTCTGGTAGTTATGTTTGTCGTAGTACCAGTGGCAGTGGTAGCTCCGGTAGTGATGGTTGGAGTAGTACCAATGCCAGTGATAGCTCTGGTAGTGATGGCAAGGGTAGTACCAATGTCAGTGGGAGCTCTAGTAGTGATATCAGGGGTAGTAACAGTGACAGTGGAAGTTCTAGTGGTGAGTGTAGGGGTAGTACCACTGTCAATGGTAGTGATGGAAGGGGTAGTACCAGTGGCAGTGGGATCTCTGGTAGTGATTGTAGGGGTAGTACTATTGACAGTGGTATCTCTGGAAGTGATAGTTGTGGTAGTACCAGTGAGAGTGGTAGCGATTGTAGGGGTAGTAACATTGACAGTGGTAGCTCTGGTAGTCTTGGTTGTGGTAGTACCAATGACAGTTGTAGTGATGGAAGGGTTAGTAACAGTGACAGTGGTAGCTCTGGTAGTGATAGTTGTGGTAGTACCATTGTCAGTGGTAGCGCTGGTAGTGATTGTTCCGAAAGTACCAATGGCAGTGTTAGCTCTGTTAGTGATGATAGGGGTATTACCAGTGACATTGATAGCTATGGTCGGTATAGGGGAGCCGGTCGGCCCAGCGGACAGCACGCTGGACTTGTGATCCTGTGGTCCTGGGTTCGATCCCAGGCGCCGGCGAGAAACAATGGGCAGAGTTTCTTCACCCTATGCCCCTGATACCTAGCAGTAAAATAGGTACCTGGGTGTTAGTCAGCTGTCACGGGCTGCTTCCTGGGGGTGGAGGCCTGGTCGAGGACCGGGCCGCGGGGAAACTAAAGCCCCGAAATCATCTCAAGATAACCTCAAGATGGTAGTGATGGTTGGGGTCGTACCAGAGACGGTGGTAGTTCTAGAACCGGTGACAGTGGAAGCTCCGGTAGTGATGGTAGGGATAGTACCGGTGCCAGTGGTAGCTCTGGTAGGGACAGTACCGGTGCCAGTGGTAGCTCTGGTAGTGATTGTAGAGGGTAGTAGCAATGAGAGTGGTAGCTCTGGTAATGTTGGCTGGGGTAGTAACAGTGACTCTGGTAGCTCTTGTAGTGATATAGTGGTAATACCAGTGACAGTGGAAGCTCTGGTAGTGATGGTTGGGGTAGTACCAGTGACAGTGGATGGTCTGATAGTGATTCTAGTGATAATAAAAGTGACAGGGCCTCTCTGGTAGCCATGATAATAGTATCAAAAGTGAGTGGTTGCAATCTGTCCGTGATAGAGCAATTAATATCAGCATAAACAACATTTCATATATTGTTACACAATTATTTGGGGAAAGGAAAGCGGTCCGGTTAATCCCCGTCCTCATGGCCAAAGTGGAAGCTTTCCCGCGGTCACTCCACCATTTTCTAAATTGTTTATTACAATTTTTGTTAGCTATTTTTACGAACTAATGATTGAAGTTAAAAATGTTCAAAGAGCTGGCAAGCCGGGGATGGAAGAGGCAATGGATGGATTTAGGAAAATATAAAGGAGGATTAGGAGGTTGGGTGGAGAGTGGGGAGGACAGGGTAGTGGTCCAACCACTTTGGCTTGGTGAGTGATTATGGAGTGATATGAGTTCATATGTGAATTGATGGAGAGGCACGACTGCACTCATATATGATGGTGATGATTTTTTTTGTGAATGATTGCTGGCTGCCAGTAGCAGCAAGCTGTAGCTGTTGCACAACAGGTGGAGAGAAGTTACCATGCGAGGACAGAGTTCCCGTCTTGGTGCCGCATCCGAAGAGCAATCGTGTGGTGACTTGCAGATGTGTGGTTGGTAGAGGAGCTTGTAGGTGATGTATACAATGATTTTGTCCTGGTTGGTAGAGGTATTGGTGTCAGATGTTGACTTGTTAGGTCATAGTTCGTGCCTGTTATATATATATTGGATCAGGAGGTTCCCATTCCTCATCACGTGGTAGGTTACTAAGTATCCTGGGCCGTGGGTAATTCCTGTTGTGGATATACCGCCTTACGTTTTGTTGTAGTTACATCCTCCTTGTTCTGTGGGGCTGATCTCGTGTCTCATAGTTGGTAGTGTTAAATGCCGTAATGGGATCGTAACGATTCGGTAAGTGTTCTTCATTTTGTATAACTGTGTTACTGGGAGTTTGTGGAGGCGTCTATTCAACGGTTCTATCTTTAATTGAGTGTGGAGACTGTCATTCCTAATTTTGTCGGCAAGTGTCACTCATGCCACAAATCTGAGTGCTCTATTTTGAACTCTTTGAAGTTTCAACATATTTGACTGTTAGTAAGAGCAAGCGGGGTGTATGGGTATTCTAGGATTGATCGAATAAGCATTCTGCTTAGGTGTAGCTTCACATGTAGCGGAGCTTGCCTGAATCGGTACAGCCGAGCTAGTAGTGCTTTGGCTAAGGCTACTTTTTTACTGATATGTTCTGTGGAATTCAAAAGTATCGATATTACATTGCCCAGAATTGTAGTGGAGTTCTGAACCTGTATTAACATGCTACCGATTTTGATGACCCCGAGTGAACTAGCCCAGCTGCCCACCGAGCACAATTCAATCTTGTTAGGGTTTGTCACGATTTTCCAGTCTTGTTCCCAACATGCTGTGGCTCCTAGTTCCTCTTTCGTCTTCCTTATGACTGACTCGTGTTAGTTCCTTGGCCAGCAGGCATCGACGACACTACATGAATGACATTGTCCGCGAACTGAGTGATAATAGTGTCGCTATAAATAGGGCGTGGCAAATCGTTACAAAGAGATTCAGGAGGAGTGGGCTGATGCACGATCCCTAAAGAACTCCAGCTGTCGGGGAAAAGGGTTCAGCTTCCTTGTTGCTAAACAGTGGAATTATTGATCTTAGAGTTTTTTTTACATGTCTTAAAAGGGTCCAGTTGTGTTGTGGTGTGGATTGCAGCTTGAAGAGCAGACCATTATGCAATAAACTATCAAAGACCTTGTTGACATCTCTGGTTGATATTAATGCTGTTTCCTGATACTGTCTGCTGCATCATAAATTATATTGATGGCATTTTGTGTTGATCTGGGGTTCCTAAAACCAAACTGTTTTTCAGTATCCAGGTGGTGGTACTCCATGTAGTAGTTAATACGATTTGAGAGCATTTTCTCAAAGCAATTTCCTGTCGACTCCAACAGGGAGACAGGCCTATAGTTTACAGGGACATGTCTGCTTTTGCCTGGCATCGGAATAAAGATCATTTTGGCAGTTTTAAATGCCTGTGGGAAGTGGCCTGAGACGAGGATGGCGCTGAAGACATTGAGCATGGACTGCAAGTTAGTTGAGAGGCAGAAGCTTCAGTTAGTTGACTGTTATTCCTGATAAACCTGGCGCTTTGTTCCTCGTTTTCTTTAATACTTCTAGCAGCTCCCGTAGGGTGATGGGTCGGGTGATCGGGTGCTCTGGGTCAAGGAGTGCGGTGTCCACTAGAGGCCTGCTAGACAGGTTCTCTACATTTTCAGCAACCCATTGGTTGACTGTACGGAGGTTGTCATTGTCGATTTGGCTGTTGTTTCCTGTTAAGATTCCCTCCCAAACTAATCCCCAATATTTTAATCCCCAAAAAGATTAGCCTGCAGGTGTGTATCTTTTATTCTGGTGGTTATTACCTCGTTGTTGTCATCAGTATATGTATAGTTGAGATGCGAAAGCGGTGTCTTTGACGATCCTAGGAGTTGTCTGATCTTTCCCCAGAATCTGGCAGGTTCTCTCTTGTACTGGTTCACTTGGTTGACTAGAATACCCGAAATATGACGTTTGTGTAGGAGCGTGAGGCCAAAGACTTCACGTCTGAGGGACTGAATAATTTGGAAGGATGGCTGGCCTGTGCTTAGGCGCCTCACACATTCTTGCTGGTAATGCCTCACTTTATCCTTGATCTCTCTGGTCGGTTTGTATTGCTGAATTGTTCTGGTGTTAGTTAGGTCACAATTCACCATAATTGCTTCAGTAATGAGAGAATGTATGGAGGCAATTACTGTGTAAATGTCCTGGACCGGTTGATTGTCAAGATCAGCGGTTGGATCCGTGCCAAGGAACTCCATATATTGGCGAAGTCGAAGCGTGTTTAGTTTGGGTCTGGTGCGTCCCAGAATTCTAAAGGGAGATGCTTGGAGGTGGAGAATAACAGGTATGTGATCTGAACCTACATCATTACCTGGGAGTATTCTACTGTGAAAGATATTGCATTCAACATTCGTCAGTATAATATCAGGTTTTCCTTGCTGGTTACCTACAAAGGTTATGAAGTAGGGTCCCAAGAAAGTTAAGTTCCTCGCTGTCATGAGGTTATATAAGAGTCGACCTTTAATGTCATCTCGTCCATTGGTGTCATTGAAAAATGCTGCATGGTGGGCATTAAAGTCCCCTGCAAGGATTGTTGGGACATTTCTGTTTAGCACCTTGTGAATGGCTCTGGAAGGAATGGAGTGCTGGCCTGGGGAAATGTAAGTAGTTAAAATAGCAAGTGGGCCATGATTTGTGACTATTTCCACAGCTAGGGGCATTTTCTTCTTGGAGGTAAATGTTGGTGAAGGAGCAGCCCAGCTTGATGAGAACCGCAACACTTCTATTCTGCCCAGAGTTCCTTTCAATGGTCGTGTATCCATTGAGTTTGATGTGTTGGTCTTGACGTGCAGAGGTCTCGTTTAACAAGATGACTTCAGGGTGATAATTGCACGCTTACAGTTCTTGTAGATATTTGTTGTTGAAGTTCGTTGAGGTCTTATGTTAAGTTGCATAATTGTAATCCCCATTATTTAGTGGAGGATTGTCTTGTTTCGTATGGAGACCTTCCAGGCATGTTCTTTTTGTGTTTTTCCCTTAGCTGTCTGTTCAAACGTCGTTCCCCCTTGACTGGTGTGCTTTCCCTGGCCCCTGGTTGCACTCTGCTTCCTCCCCTTCTTCCCTATCTTGTGCTTCACCCTCCTCTTCTGCTTCATCTCCAACTTCTTCTTCTACTTGTTAGTCTTCTGAGGCTCGTTCGCCTTCTACTGCTGCATTGGTCACTTGCGGAACTACTTGTCGATGAACTAATGATAGCAATACTTAATTTCTCATATTCCAAATGACTACGGACGCAAATCTAAAACGTCTTTGCCACTAACTAATACTGTGTTGGTATACTATTTAAAACCTACAACTTGTATGACGGTTATTATTTTCAATCTCCAAACACTTTCATCATTTTACAAAGTTAAAAAACTAAGATTTTTAACTGAATTACTAATAAGAGGGGATTGTCATGTAATTACCAGACACTTATACACTTAACAGATTTGTTAATTAGCTGTAAAATATAATAATGATCTGTAATAATGTATTACGTAAAACTATTCATAATATAAAACTATTTATTTTGTAACAGGTTGTGGCCCAACAGTGACCCAAGTGGAAGTAATGAGTGCTGTTAGTTGCCCAAGTGGAGGTGATGGGTAATGGAAGTGGCCAAATTGGAGGTGATGGGTGCTGTTAGTGGCCCAAGTGAAGGTGATGGATGCTGGTAGTGGCTCAAGTGGAGGTGATGGGTGCAGGTAGTGAGTCAAGTGGAGGTGATGGGGTACTGGTAGTGGCCCAAGTGAAGGTGATGGGTGCTGGCAGTGTCACAAGTAGAGGTAATGGATGCTGGTAATGGCACAAATGGAGTAGATTGGTGCTGTTAATAGCTCAAATGGAGGTGATGGGTTCTGGTAGTAGGCCAATTGAAGATGATGGGTGCTGGTAGCGGCTAAAGTGGAGGTGATGGGTGCATGTAGTAGTAACACTTACAGTGGTAGCTCTGGTAGCGATTATTACAGGTAGTAAAGTGCCAGTGGTAGCTCTGGTAGTGATAGTAAGGGGTAGTACCAGTGCCAGTGGTAGCTCTGTTAATAATAATAATCGGAACTTGGTGTCAATTGCCGGCTGGAAAGATATTGCAAATCAAATGCAATATCTTTCATAGACAACTGGGAACACTTCTATGGAGGAAATGAAATGTATGCTCGTGATGGGGTGCATCTATCGAGAGCTGGGGTTGTTGCTGTTGCGAACTCGTTGGAAGAAGTGGTTAGAGATGTTTGTTTGGGTTTAAACTGTTAGTAGATAGAGGCATGGGAATTGATTTGGAGGAAGAAGGTAATAAAAGTATGTGTTTGTGGGAGAAAGGAATTGGCAAAATGATCAGGGAAAGAGAAGGGCCTCAAAATAACAATTCACTTAGGGTATATTACACTAACAGTAGAATTCTAAGAAATAAAATTAACGAATTAAATGCTCTTGTCTGCACAGAAAAAATAGATATTATTGCACTTATCGAAACGTGGATGAATGTAGAAAATAGAGAACTATTAACTGAATATCAAATAAATGGATTTAAACTATTTCACACAGATAGATATATTAGACGAGGAGGGGGAGTAGCCATATATGTTAGGGACAATTTGAAATGTAGTCTCAAAGAGGGAATCAAAACTGAGCCACACACAGAAACTATTTGGATAGAATTATACGAAAAAGCAAATAATATTATAATAGGAGTTATATATAGGCCACCAAATTTAGACAGAATGGAAGCAAAGCATCTATGGGATGAAATATCTAGGGCATCTAGATCTAACAGTATTTATGTCATGCGTGACTTTAATTTTTGTGGAATAAACTAGTTGAACAAAACAGAGAATAGTGAAGCAGAAGATTTTCTAGAATTAATTGACGATTGCTTTCTTACGCAACACATTAAGGAACCAACATGGGAAAATAATATTTTAGATTTAGTGTTAACTAACAGGGAAACACAAATTAATGACATCGAAATAGGGAGTGAGCTAGAGAACAGTGATCACAAAGAAATCAGATTTAGCATAGAATGGAATAGACCAGTAGGAGAAAATTCTGTTAAAGTGCCAGATTTTCGAAAAGCTGATTTTAATAGCCTAAGAAATTTTTTGGGTCAAATTGATTGGAAAGTCTTGGGTATGGGGTGTGGGCCGGTCTTGGAGCGAGACATGAACCCAGCGATAGGTGACTTAAATGGGGATTTCGATGTGGATTCAATATATAACTTATTTAAGAATATTCTAAACAAAGCACAGGAACGTAGTATACCATACAAATTGAATAGATCGAATACTAATGACCCAAAGTAGATAACAAAGAATTTGAAGAACCTTATAGGTAAAAAGAGAGCTTGGTACAAAAGGATTAAAAATGGGGAGGTCACTTTAGAACTGGAATTCGTACAACTGGTTAGAAATGTTAAAAAAGAGATAAGGAAAGCAAAAAGAAACTATGAAGTTCGCATAGCAGGGCAAGCAAAGACAAATCCTAAAGGGTTTTTTCAGTTATATCGTACTAAGACTAGGGAAAGGATAGGTCCATTAAAAACTGAGACAGGTCAAATAACAGATAGTGATGAAGAGAAGAGTAGTATTTTTAATAAATATTTTGTATCTGTATTTACTAAAGAGGAACTTAACAATATGCCTTCAGCCGAACAAGTCTATGTGGGTGGGGACGAGGACAGGTTGACGAGTTTAGCAGTTACCAGGGAGGATGTTCTTAAACAAATAGTAAAACTCAAACCAAACAAATCCCCAGGGCCGGATGAAGTGTTTGCCAGGGTGCTTAAAGAATGCAAAGAGGAGCTTTGTGACCCACTGTCAACCATATTTAATAAATCAATAGTCAGGAAAGTTGCTAATGTGATACCAGTTTTTAAGAAAGGAAATAGATCACTTGCGTCTAACTATCGACCAATTAGCCTAACGTCTATTGTGGGAAAGTTACTCGAATCTATAATAGCAAATAAAATTCGTCTTCATCTTGAAAAACATAAATTAATAATGGAGTCGCAACATGGTTTTATAAATGGCCGTTCATGTTTAACAAATTTGTTATCTTTTTATTCTAGCATAGTTGAGGCAGTTGATAGTGGTAAGGATTGTGATGTTGTGTACCTTGACTTTAGCAAAGCTTTTGATACAGTGCCACATGAAAGACTGATTAAAAAGATAGTCTCATGGTATTGGGGGTGCTATATTAAGCTGGATTAGGGCATGGCTATACCAAAGGAAACAGAGAGTTAGTATAAATGGAATCAAGTCAGAGTAGGAAAATGTTGTAAGTGGAGTGCCTCAAGGCTCTGTCCTGGGACCTCTGTTGTTTATAAAATATATAAATGATTTAGATTCAGGTTTCAGTAGCAACATTTGCAAATTTGCCGATGATACGAAAATCGGTAGGGAAATTAATTCGGAGGACTCACTATCACTTCAAGTTGATCTAGATAGGGTTTTGAAATGGTCAAAGGATTGGCAGATGCAGTTTAATGCTGATAAATGTAAAGTTCTGAGGTTAGGTAATGATGATAGAGTTACAAGATACGAGCTAGATGGTGTTGAAATTGCGAAAGGGATCTGGGAGTTATGATTAGTAAGAATTTAAAACAAAATGATCAATGCATAAATGTTCGTAATAAGGCAAATCGGACACTTGGATTTATTAATCGCAGCGTTAGTAACAAGGCACCTGGTGTGGTTCTCAAGCTATATCTTGCTCTAGTTAGGCCCCATTTAGATTATGCAGTTCAGTTTTGGTCGCTATATTATAGAATGGATATAAATTCACTTGAACGTGTCCAGTGTAGGATGACTAAGTTAATTCCCCAAATTAGAAATCTTTCATATGAAGAAAGATTAACAAAGCTTAAGTTGCATTCACTGGAAAGGCGAAGAGTTAGGGGTGACATGATAGAGGTTTACAAGTGGGTGAATGGACATAACAAAGGGAATATTAATAGGGTATTAAAAGTACCAACACAAGACAGAACACGAAACAATGGGTATAAATTAGATAAGTTTAGATTTAGGAAAGACTTGGGTAAATACTGGCTCAGTAACAGGGTTGTTGATTTGTGGAACCAATTACCGCGTAACGTGCTGGAGGTGGGGTCCCTCGATTGTTTCAAGCGCGGGTTGGACAAGTATATGAGTGGGATTGGGTGGTTATAAATAGGAGCTGCCTCGTATTGGCCAATAGGCCTTCTGCAGTTGCCTTTGTTCTTATGTTCTTATGTAATAGTAAGGGGTAGTACCAGTGCCAGTGATAGCTCTCGTAGTGACGGTTGGGGTATTATAAACAATCTTGAAGAAGGTGGTTGGTGGAAGAACCTTCATGTACATGTTGGTATTTCCACACATCAGTAATATGAATGATTAAAGAAATAATGACAATAATTACTGCAAATGGTCTGGGTCACAAAGTCTACTTGTTTTTGTGGAACATCTCTAGCCTAACTCTCTTAATAGTTATTGTGAACAATTATATGGTGGACATGAATAAACAGCAACAATGATAATTACTAGTTATATATCATTATCATTCGGAGCCTGATATTGGTGAAGGTGAATTAGTAACCTAACGTAAATTTTGTTACATAAGAACATAAGAACAAAGGTAACTGCAGAAGGCCTATTGGCCCATACGAGGCAGCTCCTATTCTATAACCACCCAATCCCACTCATATACTTGTCCAACCCGTGCTTGAAACAATCGAGGGACCCCACCTCCACAATGTTACGCGGCAATTGGTTCCACAAATCAACATCCCTGTTACTGAACCAGTATTTACCCAAGTCTTTCCTAAATCTAAACTTATCCAATTTATATCCATTGTTTCGTGTTCTGTCCTGTGTTGATACTTTTAATACCCTATTAATATCCCCCCGGTTATGTCCATTCATCCACTTGTAAACCTCTATCATGTCACCCCTAACTCTTCGCCTTTCCAGTGAATGCAACTTAAGCTTTGTTAATCTTTCTTCATATGAAAGATTTCTAATTTGGGGAATTAACTTAGTCATCCTACGCTGGACACGTTCAAGTGAATTTATATCCATTCTATAATATGGCGACCAAAACTGAACTGCATAATCTAAATGGGGCCTAACTAGAGCAAGATATAGCTTGAGAACCACACCAGGTGTCTTGTTACTAACGCTGCGATTAATAAATCCAAGTGTCCGATTTGCCTTATTACGAACATTTATGCATTGATCCTTTTGTTTTAAATTCTTACTAATCATAACTCCCAGATCCCTTTCGCAATCCGACTTCGCAATCACAACACCATCTAGCTCGTATCTTGTAACTCTATCATCATTACCTAACCTCAGAACTTTACATTTATCAGTATTAAACTGCATCTGCCAATCCTTTGACCATTTCAAAACCCTATCTAGATCAACTTGAAGTGATAGTGAGTCCTCCTCCGAATTAATTTCCCTACCGATTTTCGTATCATCGGCAAATTTGCAAATGTTGCTACTCAAACCTGAATCTAAATCATTTATATATATTATAAACAACAGAGGTCCCAGGACAGAGCCTTGAGGCACTCCACTTACAACATTTTCCCACTCTGACTTGATTCCATTTATACTAACTCTCTGTTTCCTTTGGTATAGCCATGCCCTAATCCAGCTTAATATAGCACCCCCAATACCATGAGACTCTATTTTTTTAATCAGTCTTTCATGTGGCACTGTATCAAAAGCTTTGCTAAAGTCAAGGTATACAACATCGCAATCCTTACCACTATCAACTGCCTCAACAATGCTAGAATAAAAAGATAACAAATTTGTTAAACATGAACGGCCATTTATAAAACCATGTTGCGACTCAATTATTAATTTATGTTTTTCAAGATGAAGACGAATTTTATTTGCTATTATAGATTCGAGTAACTTTCCCACAATAGACGTTAGGCTAATTGGTCGATAGTTAGACGCAAGTGATCTATCTCCTTTCTTAAAAACTGGTATCACATTAGCAACTTTCCAAAACTCTGGCACTCTGCCTGACTCTATTGATTTATTAAATATGGTTGACAGTGGGTCACAAAGCTCCTCTTTGCATTCTTTAAGCACCCTGGCAAACACTTCATCCGGCCCTGGGGATTTGTTTGGTTTGAGTTTTACTATTTGTTTAAGAACATCCTCCCTGGTAACTGCTAAACTCGTCAAAAAATGAATGAATGATAAATATGAATGATAAATACATGAATGATAAATATGCAAGAAATTTTATTGATTATTGGTATATGATTTATTTGTTAATATAACTATAAGTTAATAGTCTCTTGTGTTTTTTGAAGTGTTGATTGAGATATCGGCTTTGCAGGGATTGTTGTTGATGACTTAGTGGTGTGAGTTCTGGGTACACTGTACGCAGGTACACAGGTACGCTGTGTTCTGGGTACACAGACACAGCATTTCGTATGTTTACCGTCTGTATTCACTTAGGCGTTAGGAACGAGTAAACGTCTTAGACACTTGTACTGCCTAGATAAGGTTCTACACATAGATATGTGTATGTTATACAGATTTATGTTGTTTCTGTGGTGGTTGAAGCTGATGTCAGTAGATAGTCTGCACTGAGAGAGTGAGTGAGTGAGGCGTGGGGTCTTCTGTGCCTCTTCCCTCCTCCTCGATGAGGTTACTGGAGGATGTATTTCAGACTGTTTCTTACAGTGTTGACCAGACCACACACTAGAAGGTGAAGGGACGACGACGTTTCGGTGCGTCTTGGACCATTCTCAAGTCGATTGTGATGAGGAAGTAGATGCAGGCAATAAATAGGCAAGAGCGGTGAGGAGCAAATTAAGATGTAGTAGAGGGGATAGTAGTAGGAATGAACTGCAGAGAGCCTATTGGCCCATACGAGGCAGCTCCTATTAAAACCACCGAATGAGAGGAGATAGTAATTGGAATAAGAAGAGGATAGTACGGGAACGTAAGATAAAACAATGAACAGAAAAAAAGAGAGGAGAGAAAGAAAAGGAAAGAGAAAGAAAGATAAACGGAAGGGTAAGCTTATGTCAGGTCACGTTTGTTAGAAAGATTAGAGCATTTAAGTATATACTGTGAAAGGGAAGAGTCCACAGCAACCAATCCAGGACTCAAGTTCATGTTGGGTACATTGTTTCTCACAGTTGTAAACTATTTATCTGTGATAAAAATTGTCTGTAGAATTAAAATAAGGGTGATATAAAGATGATTAAGTGTAATTTTTATCTGATTAAATTCTCAAGTAAGAAGGAGAAGTGATGTCTCAAGGCGTTATATTTTGCTGACTTTGAGATCTGTTATGGCTAGCAGGTCACATGTGATCTGGCCTACGTGACTTCTGTGGTGTAGGCATCAGAGGTGTACGTGACATGAGCAGTGTAGGCAGCAGAAGCCTACATGACCTCAGCAGTGTAAAGAGAAAATTTATGCTGTGGAATATAGAATTTAGCAAGTAGCCACTTTTATTTATTTATTTATTATTTATGTTTCTTTTCTTACGTTTCTTTTCACTGTCGATGGTAATTGAAAAATCAATTCTCCAAAATTAATTTCTTATTTGTAGTCTGTCATGACGCCTGAACACGTTTCGTAGTAACTTGTTACATTTTCAAAGACTTTAGCTTATACTCATAACTATAACCTGTAAACACACATCCATACTTATACTCGCATTTGGGTGAGGTGATATGGCACAAAAGTTTTGGGTGAGGTGATTGACATTTACCCAAGAAAGAACACGAACCAATGAGTATAAAAACATATGAATGGAAGTAACTCCACCACTCTCCTGGTCAACAAAGGTGTCCAGCAGCTGGACACCCTCATAAAGACTGTGAAGCAGTATCCTCCCCCGTGATAACAGCTTGATGGTTAAATGCAACCTCAGAATACTGAGAAAAAAAAATTAAACCACTTACGGGCTATTCATGCCCATGCCACCTCTTGGGTGGCTTAATCTTTATCAATCAATCAGTAACTCCAGAAGGCCTATTGGCCCATAGCATCAACAGTTCCTATCGACCCATAGCATCAACAGTTCCTCTTGATGCTTCTATATTGGTTCGGAATCTTGAAGTGGGTAGAATATAGTTGTGCATTAATTGGCTGTTGATTGCTGGTGTTGACTTTTTTATGTGTAGTGTCTCGCAGATGTCGAGCCTCCTGCTATCGCAGTATCTATCGTTGGTTTTTGTGTAGTTTGTTAAGATTTCTCTGGTGATAGTCTGGATGTGAGAAGATATTATATGTTCCTTGATGGAGCTCTGTTGTTTATGCATTGTTAATCGCCTGGAAAGAGACGTTGTTGTCTTGCCTATATACTGAGTTCTTTGTTGTTTACAGTCCCCAAGTGGGCATTTGAAGGCATAGACGACGTTGGTTTCCTTCAAGGCGTTATGCTTGGTGTCTGGAGAGTTCTTCATGAGTAGGTTAGCCGTTTTTTTGGTTTTATAGCAAATCGTCAATTGTATTTTCTGATTTTTGTCTGTAGGGATAACGTTCCTATCAACAATATCTTTCAAAACCCCTTTTCTCCGTTTTATGAGCTGTCGAGAAGAAGTTCCTGTAAAATAGTCTAGTAGGGGGTACATGTGTTGCTTTAGTTGACTGTTCAGAGGTTGCATAGCATTTCACCTTTCTTTTTATGATGTCTTCAACAAAATCATTAGAGAAGCCATTGTTGACTAGGACCTGCCTTACCCTACAGACTTCTTCACCGACTTGCTTCCATCCTGAGCTGTGGCTGAGAGCACCGTCGATGTAAGCATTGGCAACACTCCTCTTATACTTGTCTGGGCAGTCACTATTGGCATTGAGGCACATTCCTATGTTTGTATCCTTAGTGTAGACTGCAGTGTGGAAGCCTCCGCTTCTTTCCGTAACTTACATCTTGAAAGGGCAGCTTCCTATCCTTCTCCATATTATATCCTTCTCCAAACATAGGAATGTGCCTATGTACAAGAGGAGTGTTGTCAATATATAAAAAAGTTGTCAATATATAAAAAAAGGGAAGGGGGTGGTAGGAGAAAAACACGCAGAAACTGTATTGGAGGGGACCTACATTCCCTCCAATGCGTTATGTGTGGTTTCCTCCGAGGCTATGGGTCCCCCTTCTTCCAGCCAGAGGTGGTACTCCCTTCCCTATTTTATAAAAAAAAAAAAAAATATATATATATATATATATATATATATATATATATATATATATATATATATATATATATGTATATATGTCGTACCTAATAGCCAGAACGCACTTCTCAGCCTACTATTCAAGGCCCGATTTGCCTAATAAGCCAAGTTTTCATGAATTAATGTTTTTTCGTCTACCTAACCTACCTAACCTAACCTAACCTAGCTTTTTTTGGCTACCTAACCTAACCTTACCTATAAATATAGGTTAGGTTAGGTTAGGTAGGGTTGGTTAGGTTCGGTCATATATCTACGTTAATTTTAACTCCAATAAAAAAAAATTGACCTCATACATAGCGAAAAGGGTTGCTTTATCATTTCATAAGAAAAAAATTATAGTAAATATATTAATTCAGGAAAACTTGGCTTATTAGGCAAATCGGGCCTTGAATAGTAGGCTGAGAAGTGAGTTCTGGCTACTAGGTACGACATATATATATATATAATATATATATATATATATATATATATATATATATATTATATATATATATATATATATATATATTATATATATATATATATATATATATATATATATATATATATATATATATATATATATATATATATATATATATATATATATATATATATATATATATATATATATATATATATATATATATATATATATATATATATATATATATATATATATATATATATATATATATATATATATATATATATATATATATATATATATATATATATATATATATATATATATATATATATATATATATATATATATATATATATATTGGCTGTTGATTGCTGGTGTTGACTTCTTGATGTGTAGAGCCTCGCAGACGTCAAGCCGCCTGCTATCGCTGTATCTATCGATGATTTCTGTGTTGTTTACTAGGATTTCTCTGGCGATGGTTTGGTTGTGGGAAGAGATTATATGTTCCTTAATGGAGCCCTGTTGCTTATGCATCGTTAAACGCCTAGAAAGAGATGTTGTTGTCTTGCCTATATACTGGGTTTTTTGAGGCTTACAGTCCCCAAGAGTGCATTTGAAGGCATAGACGACGTTGGTCTCTTTTAAAGCTTTCTGCTTTGTGTCTGGAGAGTTTCTCATGAGTAGGCTGGCCGTTTTTCTGGTTTTATAGTAAATCGTCAGTTGTATCCTCTGATTTTTGACTGTAGGGATAACGTTTCTATTAACAATATCTTTCAGGACCCTTTCCTCCGTTTTATGAGCTGTTGAAAAGAAGTTCCTGTAAAATAGTCTAATAGGGGGTATAGGTGTTGTGTTGGTTGTCTCTTCAGAGGTTGCATGGCGTTTCACTTTCCTTCTTATGATGTCTTTGACGAAACCATTGGAGAAGCCGTTGTTGACTAGGACCTGCCTTGCCCTACAGAGTTCTTCGTCGACTTGCTTCCATTCTGAGCTGTGGCTGAGAGCACGGTCGACATAAGCGTTAACAACACTCCTCTTGTACCTGTCTGGGCAGTCGCTGTTGGCATTTAGGCACATTCCTATGTTCGTTTCCTTAGTGTAGACTGCAGTGTGGAAACCTCCGCTCTTTTCCATGACTGTTACATCTAGAAAGGGCAGCTTCCCATCCTTTTCCATCTCGTAAGTGAAACGCAGCACGGAACTCTGCTCAAATGCCTCCTTCAGCTCCTGCAGATGTCTGACAACAGGTACCTGTGTAAAAATGTCGTCAACATACCTGCAGTATATGGCCGGTTTCAAGTTCATTTCGACTACGACTTTTTGCTCGATGGTACAAATGTAGAAGTTTGCAAACAGGACACCTAGGGGGGAACCCATGGCGACCCCATCTACTTGCTTATACATGTGTCCATCCGGGCTCAAGAAGGGTGCCTCTTTAGTACAAGCTTTGTGTAGTTTTGTACAAGCTTGGAAACTACTCCAAGCTTGTACTAAAGAGGTACCCTTCTTGAGCCCGGATGGACACATGTATAAGCAAGTAGATGAGGTCGCCATGGGTTCTCCTCTAGGTGTCCTGTTTGCAAACTTCTACATGGGTACCATCGAGCAAAAAGTCCTAGTCGACATGAACTTGAAACCGGCCATATACTGCAGGTATATTGACGAAATTTTTACACAGGTACCTGATGTCAGACATCTGCAGGAGCTGATGGAGGCATTTTAGCAGAATACTGTGTTGCGTTTCACTTACGAGATGGAGAAGGATAGGAAGCTGCCCTTTCTAGATGTAACAGTCAGGGAAAGCAGCGGAGTTTTCCACACTGCAGTCTACACTAAGGAAACGAACATAGGAATGTGCCTGAATGCCAATAGTGACTGCCCAGACAGGTACAAGAGGAGTGTTGTTAACGCTTATGTCGACCGTGCTCACAGCTACAGCTCAGATTGGAAGCAAGTCGACGAAGAACTCTGTAGGGTAAGGCAGGTTCTAGTCAACAATGGATTCTCCAATGGTTTCGTGGAAGACATCATAAGAAGGAAAGTGAAACGCCATGCAACCTCTGAAGAGACAACTAACACAACACCTATACCCCCTATTAGGCTATTTTACAGGAACTTCTTTTCCACAGCCCATAAAACGGAGGAAAGGGTCCTGAAAGATATTGTTAGTAGAAACGTTATCCCTACAGACAAAAATCAGAAGATACAACTGACAATTTACTATAAAACCAAAAAAACGGCCAGACTACTCATGAGAAACTCTCCAGACACAAAGCAGAACGCTTTAAAAGAGACCAACGTCGTCTATGCCTTCAAATGCCCTCTTGGGGACTGTAAGCCTCAAAAAACTTAGTATATAGGCAAGACAACAATATCTCTTTCCAGGCGTTTAACGATGCATAAGCAACAGGGCTCCATTAAGGAACCTATAGTCTCTTCCCACAACCAAACCATCACCAAAGAAATCTTAGCAAACAACACAGAAATCATCGATAGATACAGCGATAGCAGGCGGCTTGACGTTTGCGAGGTACTACACATTAAGAAGTCAACACCAGCAATCAACAGCCAATTAATGCACAACTATATTCTACCCACTTCAAGACTTCGCTCCAATATAGAAGCATCAAGAAATATGGGCCAATAAAAATAGGCCTTCTGCAGTTACCTACCTTTAATACCCATTGTTTCGTGTCCTGTCTTGTGTTAAAAGTTTATTTTCACCTCATCCAAAACTATTGTAACATGTCACCTCACCCAAATGTAGGTATAAAAACTCGAAGATGTTTAAGCTCTATTCAGTTAAAGTTGTGTGTGTGAGTGTGTAAACTAAAGTCTTTGAAAATGTAATAAGTTTTACGAAACGC